>NC_141534.1:259940000-260127500 GCF_021556685.1 Rattus norvegicus | reverse complement strand
TGGGAGCTAAACCTCACCCTTTGTTCGACTCACACTGCAGATGTAATTGTTCATCTTTGAGCGCTGAATTCTAACAACTCTCAGGCATTTGTTGTAGTGATTAGTTTCTGTTCTCTCATGATCTGTTTGTGCTGTAAGCTCCTGCAGATTCTGTTTGCGACTGTTCTATTTAAGATTCATTATTTAGTTAGTTGTGTTTTATTTTATGTATATACGTGTTTCGGCAAGCATGTGTGACTGCAGACCATGGGGGCGCACCCAGGGAAGCCAGAAATGGGCACTGATTCTCTGGAGCTGGAGTTACAGACAGTTGTGAGCTCCCGTTAATTCTGGGAATCAAACCTGGGTCCTTTACGAAGGCAACCAGTTCTTTTAACCACAGAAGCCACATCTCGAGTTCATGTCTAAGATTTCTGATCCAGAACCCATAAGTGAAATTATTACTTTGCTTTCTTTCCCTTTTTTTGCAAGCTATTTCATTTTTAGGTCATTTTTATACTTTTGAATGTCTTGAGATTATCATAGGATTTTAATATTTCTCCTTTTCCTTCCCTCCCTCCAAACCCTCCCATAGATATATGGTGTGTGTGTGTGTGTGTGTGTGTGTGTGTGTGTGTGTACCTCACAACCATGCAAGGCATAAGGTATTTACATGGAGAATGTCCCAGTTAAGAGTTAATATTGCTATAATAAAACACTGTGACCAAAACACACTGGGGAGGGAACGGTTTATTAGGCTTACACTTCCACACTGAGGTCCATTGTGGGAGGAACTCAGGACAGGGACTCAAAACAGGGCAGGAACCTTGAGGCAGGAACACAGAGGCCATGGAGGAGTGTGGTTTACTGGCTTGCTCTGCCTGCCTTCTTATAGAACCCAGAACTGGCACCAGTCAAGAGATAGCACTGCACACACAATGGCCCAGCCCTCCCCTATCAATCACTAATTAAGAAGACTCCCTTGCCTGCAGCTGGATCATATGGAGACATTTTCTCAGTTCCTTCCTCTCAGATGACTCTAGCTTGTGTCAGACAGTTAACATGAAACTGTCCAGCACATAGGCAATCTTCTTGTCGGTTTGTCTCTGTTCTATTTTCAAACAAGGTCTTGTTATGTACCCTCCCTATGTGATCCAGGATGGCTTTGAATTCATGATGATCTACCTCAGACTTCCGGGGGTTACAGGCATACAGCATGTTTTATTAGTCCAGACCCCTGACAAACCACGTACTTCCTTATCCAATGCCAACAGGGGAAGGGTTTTTCCATCCTTGCATTGCTTAAAGAGCCTCTTCAGCATCCCAGCTTTGGACAAACATCTTAAGTCTAAATTTCTGTCTTTCTAGGATTCAAGACTTGATGGGCTTGAGCCATCCCACCATCTTCCCTAGGGTGTCAGACCCAGGCAAGGATTCTGGGGGGATTGTCTTTCCTGAGACCTAAAGGCTAAACACAATTAGGAACCTGTGTGTGTGTGTGTGTGTGTGTGTGTGCATTGTGTGTGTGTGCATTGTGTGTGTATGCATTGTGTGTGTATGCATTGTGTGTGTATGCATTGTGTGTGTATGCATTGTGTGTGTATGCATTGTGTGTGTATGCATTGTGTGTGTGTATGCATTGTGTGTGTGTATGTGTGTGTATGCATGTGTGTGTAGGTATGTATGCATGTAAGTATGCATATGTGTTTGTGTTTGTGTTTGTGTGTGTGTGTGTGTGTGTGTGTGTGTGTGTAAACTTCAGTGTGGCACATGGGTAAGCTATATGGTTGGGCACGTGAAAAGAGACCAGTCATGAAGGGCTTATATGGTAGGTTAGGATTATAGACCTAGTGGGTCTCGAGAGTAGACAGGAGAGCATTAAAAGAAGCCCTGGGGTAAATAATCAGGTTCAAAAGACAAACAAATATAATAAACCATTCTTATATTGATAAATGTATGCAGCTTGTTGGAAAACTCTGAAATAGATTTTCCAGGCAGATAGCAATCCCAGAGTGCATTGAAAGCACTAACCTTGACATTCCAAGCATAACACAAGCAACACACACACACACACAAACACACACACACACACACACACACACACACACACACACACCACACACACCACACTTCCCCCACCTGGTTTGGGTGTCCTGTCCATTGATCTTGGAGACATTTTGGAAATACACAGCTCTTCTGAGAATGTTCCCCAAGGTTCCTCACCCTTCCCTGGGCCCCGAAGTCTGCAATAAGATTCCCCCACAGCAGGAAAGGGGTGTGAACCAAAGATTGAACATAAAAGTACCCTGGGCCAAGGACCAGAGGTCTATTTTTAGAACATTTTCTCCTTGCCTGTTTATCTTGCAGACTCAGTCTAAAGCGTTCAGTTGAATGTTAAAAGTCCCTGGGCTGGGTTGGGGAGGGAAGCTAGGTGCTGCAAAATCGAATACCAGTAGTAAAGTGATCATCTCTAGACACTGTTATTTCCTTAGCTTCTCCTAGGAGCTCCTGAAACGAATTAATTTATTCCAGCCACTCCCACCAGTTGTAGGAATGTGCTGTTTCACAAAGGAAAGGTTGTTGATAAACTATTAAACTTTAGTTTAAAGTACGAGTTCTACTGTGCTCGGTACCAGCTCTTCCTGCTCTAAAAGCAGTACTACGTTGACAACTAGAAAAGAGAGCGCCCCCTAACAGCCTCCGACCACCTTCCTCCTTTGTGCCGGTCTCCCGCTGAGAGGCAACGCATCCATTAAGCAAAAATAAATAAATAAATTTAAAAAAATCTGTTTTAATAAACTGCAAGAGGGACAACGGCTTGCCTTGAGTCTCGACTTTTATTTTCCTCGAGGGACAAAATAGGTGGCCCCAGGAATTCCAAGGCTTGTAAAACGCGCCACAGAAATGCGGGTTGACTACCAGCAACTTAACCCTTTACATTCTGCGGCCTAGACCTGATTTTAAGGGCGTCCTTCCCGGGTCCCTTGTCTCTCTCCTTATTCCTCTCCAGCGTCCAGATTCTTCTCATCAGGTGGCTCTCCAATTCCGCTGTCCTCTCTGAAGCATTCGGGAGACCCAGAGGATGGTCTCCGAGGCGGATCCAGGGTCCCTCGCCAGCAACCCTCACGGTCGTCCTTAAGGACCTCCGCCTGGCGCCAGTAAAGGCGGGTGTTTTGTTCTTATAAGGAGCAAAAAGTTTCCGTGACAACGCGGAAATGAGTAACCCTGCAGCCTAGTAGAGCTGGGCGGGAGGAGTCCAGGAGGCGGGAGCTGCCGCGGTCTGGTAGCCCGCATCTCTGGATCCCCGCAGCCTGCAGACCCGGGACCCCGACCCGCGCGTGGAGCGAAGCCCACTCGGTACCCCTACGGCCGCCGCGGCCGAACGTAAGTGCGGGGCCGGACTTGAGAGGCTTTGCTGCCTCTCAAGCTGAGTGTGTGGGGTGAAGGGCGCTCAGGGGACGGAGGATCCCCGCAGAGCTGCGTGGGGGGCGGGGGGGACTGTGACCAGGAACTCGGAGTGATGTGTGCGGAGACCCTGGCCGGGGCCAACCCCAGGGACTCCTTTAATGCACTCGTACGAAGTGGGCATTGTCTCCCTCATCACTCTCCGGGTGTGATGCTCTCTGGTCTCTCCGACCTGGTCTGCGCCACGGAGCCCCCAGTGCCTCCAGCAATCTGAAAGGCGGGCAGCTTCTGCTTCCGAGCCCCTAGCCCGGCCACGTGTTTGTGCCTAGAGCCGGGACCGTCCATCTCTTAAACCGGGTTGGGTAGCCGTGTCTCAGTCCTGCAAGAAAGGAATGGGAATGACGTTAGTTTCTTCATAGCTTGTCTTGATGCAAGGAGGTTGCTTCAGGCCGGATGAAGCCCCTGCCACTTCCTCTTTCAGGACTCCTGGTGGAGTAGACCCTGCAAATTTTTCTCCTGGGCTGTAGTTCTAACCCCCATCCTCTAGGCTCACTCTCAGCCTCCCTCATTCTGGCCGACAGGTAAAGGGACTGAAGCTTCTAATGATTCCCCTGTACAAAATAGGAAAGTATTGACCCAACTAGGGAAGAACTACGTTTAGCCTTTGACTCCTCAGCCTAATATGAGAATGGTCACCCCTTCCAAAACAGAAGAGGCCAGTTACCGGTACCGTGTAAGTCAATGTCGGGTGGCTTTCTGTTGTCTTGAGGATTTCTTTTACAAACTAGTTCTGTTTTGGGAGAGGCTGCTAGTTAAAGCTAACACAGCTTGTATGGCTACTGGTCCAGGCCAGCAGTGAAAATGGTGACGGAGGCAGCCGTCACTTGCCTCCTGCCTGCTTCAGCCTGGTATGCCTAAGTGGCCTTCGTTATTTGCTGATCCCGTGTGAGTGTCTGCTGCCCCAGGCATTCTGCCTTCACATTTTTCCACTTGTGGGTAACCACGGGGTGGTTATACTCACTTTCTGGATGGATCCCTGAGGAAAACGGGGAACCCTTTGCTCACACATCTCCCTCTCAGTCGGTAATTTTCTGAGACGCAGCAGTTTAAGGGGGAAAAGACCTGAACTTTTAACCTGATACCATCAAAACATAAAGGGTGTGTGGGTGAACTTATTTTTAATCAGAGGGCAAGAAGGTGCGTGTGGCAGCTTCTGGGAGATAATTGCTCACTGTCTGCAAGAAACCTGGTTTTATAGTTTTCCCTTTTGGGACCCTCTGGGGTTAGTGTCAGAAGCAATCTTGTTCAACAGCAGCATGCTTTGTCTCCATGAAGACAGTGGCATGCACCTGGCATTCTGCAGCCTACAAGAGTAAGGCTGGGCCAGTAAAGTACACTAGCCCAGTTCTCAAAGCCACTTGTGGTAAACTAAACTTGTCCAGAGGAGAGGAGCTGAGATCATGTAGACAGCCCGAAAGGTGCATTGGTGAGGAGGGAGGGTTACAGCAGCTGTAACCCAGAGATGAGAAGCACAGGGCCATGGGGGTATGGCTGTCACCTGTCCCAAGTACTGAAATAGTTTGCTCAGTCTGGCCTCAGAGTCTCTGGTTAGAGCAGAGATTCGGCTCAACAGAGAACAGCCATCAGAGCCCAAAGGGAAATGTGCTCGCATCGGTGCGAGCAGAGGTTACACGTGCCTCTGCGTATCCATGTTTAGAGGTGAGAGGTACCTGCCCCACCCCAATAAAGATCTGAGGGTGCTGCGGCCCTTGAAGCTGTTTTCAAAAAAAAAAAAACAACAACAACAACAACAACCAAAATGTGATTCATGCTGAACGTCGGTCCATCTTGGATGCCCTCATCCAGTTGTTATAGAACCATGAGGATGGTAAGAAATGACGGTAACCTCCGAGGCTAACCATCCGATCCTTTGTGTGAATTGGAATATAGTCCTCGCTCTTAGCAAGAGGATGCTGTTTGATGCCATATAACACAGGGGCCTCAGAGCCAAGCAGCTGACAGTCACGCTTGCTCCCCGAGCCTGGCCTTGAGCAGTACACCAACTGAACAGCCATACGTAGCAGTCACCTGTTGAGAGTTTCTCAATCCTTGAGCTGGAGAGCTTGCTCAGCGGTTAAGAGCACTGGCTACTCTTCTAGTGGCTCCTTACCATCTGGTAACTCTAGTTCCAGAGACAGACAGACATCCCTCTTCTGACATCCAAGGACATAAGGTGTGCAAGTGGTATATATGCAAGCGAAACACCCATGTACACAAAATTAAAAACATAATAAAATGATGATGATGATAATCAGAAGAGGAGGAAGAGGAGGAAGAAGAAGAGGAGGAGGAGGAAGAGGAGGAGGAGGAAGAGGAGGAGGAGGAAGAGGAGGAGGAGGAGGAAGAGGAGGAGGAGGAAGAGGAAGGTGGCAGACTCATCCAGCTGTGGAAGGGAGGAGGCAGTCAGGAAAGAGGCAAGCCCAGCCTTGATGGTTGATGTGAGGCTTGGCTAAGCATCAAATGACCTTCTTGGTTGCTGAGTGAGTCGAGGTGTGAGGTAGCAGATCCAGTTTGCATCCTGGAGTGGCAGGGATGAGTAAGTGGCACCTGGGTGTGGTGCAGAGGGAAAAGGTGACAGCTACTTGCAGGGTGGAGTTTCCCAAGAAGTAGGAGATGTAAGAGATCACACCTCCTGACTTGCTCTTCCAAACCCTCCGTCCCCTCTGTGCCCTCTTTCTGTCCCCATGAAATCCTATTTAGGTGTGTGTGTTTTTCCCAGTACGCGCTGGGAACCGTTCCTAACGCTCCCTCTCTCTCACTCCAACTCAAAGACTGCTTAGTTCCTATACCATCTGTCTCAGCACCTAATTGGAAGGAACACTTTAAAGCAGAGGCCGTCCGTGGTGACTGGAGCCAGCCTTTTACCTGGGTGCCTCATTTCACAGGCCTTGGCTCCTTAGAGCTGAGCCCTCTAAGAAGCTGCACCTCTGTGTGCCTTAGAAGAGGCCTCCGGGGCAGAATTTCTCCTTTTAGGTTTTCATACTGCAGCTTTCCCTGTCTTTTATTTACTTGTTTGCTTAGTGCTTTGCAAGCATTAACCCTCAGGTACATATATCTGCATAATGTGAGCATTATACAATCTCAGGGGTGTAGGGCTGCTTTCTCTACCATATGCAAATCCATCAGATGCTCTGGTGACCCAGGGGAATCAATGGGAACCTAGCACAGAACAAAGAAACACGGCCTTTACTTAGCACTAAGACCCCAGGAGTGGAAGAGTAAGGTGGCCATTTAGAACCCCTGATTAAGCCCAGAATCGGCCTACCAAGGACAGTGTGCCCTTCTGCTGCCTCAGGCTACCCACCCTGCCCAGTTGGCCTCTCTCTCTCTCTCTCTGTTCTCTATCTGGGGCTACTCAGGGTTCACAATTATGCTACAGAATCAAGATGTGAACTGCATGGGCCTTGGACTGGGCAGGCCTGGGGTTGAGTCCCTGCTCCATTGTTCTGTGATTGGGCGTTCTCAACGGTTGAGCAATGCCTTTTCTACTCCAAGACTCAGTTTCATGTGTAAAATCGGAATTACCCATCTCAGTTGGATAAGAAACACTTAGCACAGTACCTGGTCTAGGCCACAGCGCGGCTAGTTCAATCTTCCTTCCAGTTCCCATCAGACTAATGCTAGGGAAAGCCTTAGATAGGGGGATGAGGAGAAACAAGGCCACAGGGAACCAGACCGTCCCAAAGAGGTGGAAGCTGAGGACAAAGCTGGTCCACCGCAGGAAAGCCAGTTTCAAGCTTGTCCCTCAGCAGGTACCCAGACAGGAGATCATCGTGGGGAAGTCTCTAGAGGACAAAACGTTCTCTTGAGAGTGTCTAAAAGGCTCTCTAGGGTCCTCTTCAATGGTTAGACCCTGTGATATTTTCTCATAAAGAACACGTCTCCCCTATACACATGTGCCCTACCCGGTGACATCATTGGAATGGAGGCCCCTCAGATGGCATTGCTGTTGCCCAGGCAACACCTCCACCTTAAGCCAGACAGGAAGGACATAAACCAGCATCAACTGTTAAGACACATGTCAGAGGAAAGGGCCTTAGAAGATATAGCTGCCACAGGTGTGTTTCTCAGGGGTCGTTGAGAGGGTGGGCCATGGGTAGGAACTGAGTTTGCGGTCCGGGCTGTTGCCCTGGTTGGTTGAGGGTCTTGAGGCCTTAGGTGTGTCCCAGGGGGAGGCACAGTGCTGACTGCTCTGTTCTCTTTCTTCTTCCGAGCCAAACTGACTCCGTACACAAGCTTCTGCTCCCATAGCTCGAGTCTCCAAGGAGGGGTGTGGAATTGTCTGATGTGGTAGAATAGCGCCAGAAAAGTAGTTTTCCAATGTCCTCACCCCATCTCCTCACTACAAGGGGTTTTCACTGATCAAGTATAACAAGCAAGGCACTGTGTTGGGGACTTAGTAGCCGCAGGGAACCTTACAACCCAAGCAGGGAAGGAACGTACAGAGCCACTCTCCAAGAGGTAGACAGTTACCATCCAGCTCTCTCAGGCCTTCTGAGAGTCTACCCACGGCAAATTAATCTCGTGGAGTCCTTTTATCTTTGGGAACTTGTACTGGAAGTGAGGGGTATTTTTTTTTTCAAGATACTTGGTAATTTGGGAGCAGTAGTAGACACTGCCAACTGTGTCCCATCAAAGGGACACACTGAGGACAGAACGATGCACCTGCTGGACTCAGGGCAATTCTAACACTCTTAATTGCCGGCCCGTGGCTTCATCCTCATGATCTGAGGTAATGCCTGCTGCTGTCCTTCAGACAGAATTCCTAAGCAAGGGCCGCCATGAGCCAACACTACCAATGAAAGATGCGGGCACAGGAGAACTGCTCTCCCAGAGAGACATGGGAAACTAGATGACATGGTGGATCTGTCTCGACAGCGCTTCAGAACCCCATGGCCTTTCAACTTCAAAGGGCCCGATTGAAGTCTGTTTGGTGCAAGTACACAGGGCTTCATGTGCTTCCCGGGGCATCCAGCGGGTCAGCGGCTAAAGTCATAGTCCCAGTTTTGACAGGGAATGTAGCTTTTTTAAGGGTTCTAACTGAAAATCAGAATATCCTTTGCTTGGGTAGACATTTTGCAAGCTCACACTTCTCCTTGGAAAACCAGTCCCCCACCCCTGCCCCCACAAAAAAACACCTGTCAAGACCTTTTATTCCTATGAACAGAATAATCGCTATAGAAAACACCCGACACCTGCTCTCAGCAAAGCCCGCCCATGACCCTTTACATACATCTGTTTCTCTTCCTCTCATCTTCTTTCTCTCAGTGTGCTTACAGATTTCTAGATAAACGAACAGGCTGAGACTTGCCCTGTGTCCCCAAGACGAGATTCCAACTTAGAGTTCTGCCGTCTCCCAGGCCTTTCTTTCTACCACTCAGGCACCTCTGCCTAGACCCCACAGCCCGGAAACTGAGAAAGTAACAGATAGAACACCACAGCTTGAGGGTCAAAACTGGAAACCAAACCGGCAGGCAGGTCAATTCCAGGCCTTCGCTCCCTATCTGCTCTGTGAGATTAGCCGAGGGGACTGTTTCCTTGTCCATTTAATGACAATGGTAAAACCTACCATGAAACGTGCAGTATATATTGAGATGCTCCCATAGGAGTCCCTGTTGGAGAACACAGAATCTGTGCTTACCAAGTGACTCGCTCCCAGGAGTAAAGACCTTACTCAGGAGGAGAAACGCTACTTCAAAGCTGCCCTGAGCTACCTCTGTGGATGCCCAAAGTGGGTGCAGAAGAGTGCCCCCACCAGCAGCATGCCACCTTGAGGAATGCCGTCAGCACTGTGGTCCTTCCTGTTGAGAGAACCATGAGCTCATAGCACAGTTCCCACGGGAGCCTGTTCTCTTCTACAAAGGCAGTCAGGGGACCTACCTCAGGTTCATGAACAGGTCCTTTGTCTGCCGAGACTTTGTTCTGGATCTCTGAGGAGGCAGAATAGCACCCCAGGCTAGAAGGGAGGAGGCAGAGGATGCCAGACTCCGCTCCCATATCCTGACCCCCAATGCCCTGTTCGTTCCTTCCTTTTGCCTTAGCCTAACACATACAACCCCCAGCCCCTGTCAGAAGATCCCCATTTCCTAAGCTGTGGGGAAGGCTTAACAGGTCACACAGTCTCTCCCAGGAGATGCTTCATGAGGTAATTTAGTCTCTTGGTATCCATATATAAAAGCAAAGAGTTCCAGAATCACACTTGCAAGGTTCCACGAATGGGCCACTGAGCAGTATAGCATTGTGGGATACTTATATACATCCCCACTCTGATGTATTGGGCGCTAGCCTCACTCCTCCGTGCCTCAGTTTCTCTTCTTGCAGATGGATAGGAATGCCTTCCCCAGAGATTTAACCTGAGAGCCATACATAGAAAGCACAAAGTAGGAGCTTCCGTTATCATGTATCGACTGCACTTCCTCAATGCCAAAAACTTGTCCACTTTCTCCAGAAGAAACACGCTCTTACTCTGCCTTACTGAATTGTTATCACACTCTGCAGTCTTCCTCTGTTTATCTTCTGTGTGTACGAGCCTTCCTTGAAAGGATGTAAGGTATCGAAGACCTTATAAAACTTTCTGTGGGCCTCATTCAGGGTTCGTCTTTGTAAACATTGGCTTGAAGTTAAGGTCTAGCAAGACCAAAAAGAACTTCGAGTTGTTCTCCCGGGCTACATCTGTAAGGGGTTTGAGTCACCTTTTGGGTACTTGGTACTCATCCCTTCTGAGCGTAGGGTCTCTCCCAGAAAGACTTGCCTAGGTGTGAATTCAGCCGGGACTCCCCACTCCACTCTAAGAACAAATACCACACGTCTGCTCCTGGGAATAAGACTCCATTCATCCGAGTGTCCATTCACTTGTTCAGCATGCATTCACAGCGCAGCTGGCTGTACTCTCTCGGAATCTATTTCGAGAGCCACGGTGGTACTGGCAGCCCACTGGAATGAGTAGGATGCCGGTGAACCTTCTAGATCACCAGACTTCCTCCTCTCCTTGGTGACCTTTAGAAGAAGATGAAGAGGAGGATGAGGGAGAGATAATTTAGTGTGCACCGGCTTCTGAAGAATCCACAGGGAGGGTATTCATTGTCCTCTTCACAAAGGAACAATACAGATGCCAACAACCATGCCATTTCTGAAGCACAGCACCAAAAGTGACTGTGCAGTGCCTTACCAACTGGCTGTAAGCCAAGGACATAGCCCGTGGCAGAACCAGGATTTCAACCAGTCCTTCTGATCACAGGCGGGGCCCCTTTACCTAAGCTAAGCTGCTACAAAGTATTAAAACTCTTCCTAGCTGAAGAGCTTTGAACTGTTTCTAGGTGGCCTTGGGGTTAGGGGTGGGGCAGAGGTTTGCAGAAGTGAACTTCCGAATTTGACAGTATCCTTGGATGCCGATGGATCAGTCATTATTGTTGTGTTCATCTGGACCCTTGTGGCATGCCCGGCCCGGCCCGAGTAGGGCACCCATGCTCACACAGGGCCACTTCATCCCGATGGCAGGAAGGTGGTGTGGTGGTGGGCTGCCCTAGCTGTTTTGCTTCCGGTAACTGATAGAAACGGATAGAAAATATGGCTATGCCGCTACAGCTAGTCCAGAGAGTAATTTCGATAACTGTTTCAAGCTGGACCCATTAGGCCCTCTGTGTTCCAGGCCGAAGAATTCCCTAGCTCTGACCAACAGGTGTGGGAGGGCAGACAGACAGGCAGCCATTCTGATCAACCTGCGTCCCAGCCCAGCAGCCTCAGGTTCAGCACAGGCAGAGAAGCTGACCACAGATGACAGCTCTTGGGTTATTTTTACAGCTGGGCTGGCCTCCTTCTCTTTGTTCCTCTTTAAGAAGATGAAAGGGTTTTGAGATCTTTGTAGGTATAGACTACCCCCACCCCCACCCATGTGCGCATCTCTCTCTCTCTCTCTCTCTCTCTCTCTCTCTCTCTCTCTCTCTCTCTCTCTCTCTCGGGGGGGGGGGGGGGGGCGGTTTGCTCCCTAGAGCATGCGGAGAGATCCTTTCTCTCCACCCACCCTCTCCCTGTCCCTCCTCTCTCTGGCCAGCTGGGACCCAAACACTGTTTTCAAGTCCTGTCTGAGCCTAGAATGGGCAGGCGAGGCCTACTGTAGGGGCTTTCCTTTTGGCTGCAGAAACGTCGGGGATACAGGGCATCCTCCTCTGTGCCTAGAGGTTAGAGGCGCTGGAGAATTTAGACTGGCGGTCTTCTGGGCTGACTTTTTTTTATTCCCATGCTAGGATCAAAAAGAACTGGGCACTGACAATTATGCATCCCGGACTCCTCTGGAAGGGGGAGGGGAGGAGCCTGGGGAGGAGCCTGGGAGGGTTTTGTTTTCCTTTGTGTTTACTCCTTGGTTCTGCTTAAGCCTTCTCTCTCTCTCTCTATCCGCCAACTCCGATTGGCTAGGGCGGTCCTGCTTTCACTCTGCAGCCTGCTCTGCCTGCTCCGCCAAGGAGGGAACCTTGGGAGGCAGTTCGTTGTGTACAAAAACTCAAGGTGGAGAAGCAGGAAGGGCGCAAACGGGAACTCTGACTTGCCTGGCCCTGAAGTCCCCTCCCACCTTGTGTCTTGGGAGGGAGGGGGAGGGGGAGGAGAGGGAAGAGAGGGAGTGGGAGAGGGATACTACTTGGAGTTGAGCCAACCCAGTACGGGTTTGGGATGTCGTTAACAGCCCATTCCTGGGAGCCATGGTGTCTGTTTCAACTTTAGAAATTTGTGGAGGAATCCCGGGGTACTATGGAGCCGCCGCCGACCACCCCCTCTCCCCACCAACACACACACACACACACACACACACACACGCACGCACGCACGCACGCACACACACGCACACACACGCACACACACAGCCGGTGTACACACTCTGGGAAAGTCATGGAGAGAGCAGTCAGTGAGAAAGGAGACAGAGTCTGTGCAGCCTTGCCTGGAATGTAAGCTGTGCGTCTTTGGCACTGTGAGCAGGTATATGTCAGGTACTTTAGAGAACCCTCCCTCCCCTGGCCCTGGGGGAGCCTGACGGTTAAGAAATGCATCTAATTGACGAGGCCAGAGGGATGTGCACAGGTGCGGGCCTGGAGCGTCAGCAGTTGGATGACCTCAGACTGTTCAACTTTAGTGCCACCTGTGAGTTGAGGTTGGGGAGACTCTCCCCCGAGGGCTGCATCGTGGGATAAAACACTAAGGAGAGAGGCCCAGGGAAACGGCACTTGGGTGTGCCTGTTGCATGTCAGGCACACCTATGAGGTGCCTCACCTACAAAGGCACCCAACCAGATGCTTGCTTGCCTGCATTCAGAACCTTGGTAAATAGGTCTAGCCTCTTCCCCTTCAAACAAGAAGGAATTATCTCACGAGTCAGAGGAACCTAGAAGGTTTGTGGAAGGAGCTTATAGAAGACATCGGGTGGAGCATAGCTTGCAGAACCTGGGGCACAGAGTATGGGAGCAGGGGACGACATGCAGAAGGTATTTAGAGGACAGGGGATGATCTGAGGTGACCTGGCAAGGCAAAGAGGGAAACGAGGGTTCCCTGAGTCGAGTCGGCTGAGGCCAGGCTCTGAACGTTACACCTAAAGCTTTGATCTCATTGCCTGGAAAGAGGACTCCATTGAAGTGGGGGAAGAACTTCAGGATTGGGGAAGCAGGCAGTACAGAAACAGGGTACCAGGGAGAGCACAGAGGGCCTCACCCCTAAGGTCTGTGCTCTCACACATGTCACGAGTGCAAATCTAAGGTCGGAGCAGAGACGGCTGGGGAGTTGTTCGCTGAGAGAGAGGTGGCTACTTTCTTGTCGAGACTTGCACCAGTCTCCTGTGGATGTTGTAACAGGGTCTCCTCAGGGCCACACTACTACTACTTACTCTAGAAGGATCCTTCCTCCTTTCTCCCTGCTCGGATGTCCCTGGATTGACACGGCATCTCCGGTCTAGATCTGTCTCCCATTGCTTTTTCCTCCATCCTATCCATTCTGTCTCTCTTGGATCCAGGGTCTCATCTCAAACTCCTTCGTCTAAACGCATCTACAAAGTCCCTTTGTCCCAAATAAGGTCGCTTCAGGGTCTGCTAGAGTCACACCTTCTTGAAGGCTGTCTTCGATCCACACAGTGACTGCTGGATTCCAGGTGACCTAAAGGGAAGAGGGTGTGGCCAGAGCTGCAGTCCTTCCTCTTGCCTCCACCCCCATCCTCTTGTCTGTCTGTTCCCAAGACATAGAGTTATCTGTGAGGCCCTGTGTGCTATGTCCTCAAAGGGACACCTTGTCCTTCCTAGGAGAGTGATGAGTTCCCTGCCATGTTTAATGTGGACACACTGACTAGCAGGAAGGATGTAACCCTCCTGCCCAGGCCCCTGTCCTTCCTGTCCCTTGACTTTCCTGGCCACTCTCATGACCCTAGTTCAGACAAGAGGATCGACATCCTGGTGGCTTCCTTGAAGCCCTTCCTTCTTAGAAGACTGCTTTTGGCGATGTGACTTGGTATCTCCTTTGGGTCCACCCTGCATTCCCGTGTGGACAGCACAGCCTACCACATCAAAGGGATCACCTCCCACCCAATGGGCACTTCCCACTGGCTCGTTGGGGGTCTGCTCAGTCAATCTGGGTATCCTCTTAGCTTAGGAAGGAAAATCTCGCTGGTCTTTGGGAACCAGAGACCTTTTGCACCATACCCTCAGTAATATATACTCTTTAGACCACAGACCTTCGGATTCCTGGAGAAGCTATGCAAAAGAGAGCAAATGTTTCTGGAATCTAGGTAAAGCCCCAGCACAGGCCTGACACACCGTCATCCCTCAAACGCCGTCAGGATGACAGGGTGGCTGCCAGGCTGAGTAGGAGATATTAGAGTGGTGGGGATTGGGTTGTGGGGCAGGGGTTAGGCCTAGGCTGGGGAAATAGTAGTTATGCCAAGTAGTGGCTGAGGGGCTCGGAGACAGGAGCCTAAAGGAACGCTTCCCAGTGAAGTGAGGCAGAGAGCAGTGGAGAGACCAAGCAAACACTGGCACTGAGGGGCTGCAGACGGATAGATGGGGCCCTTGTGAGCCACTGAAATGTCTGATTGGATTCAGGAAGTTTTAAAAGACTTTTTTTTGAAGTCCTTTAAAATTGGAGGATTCTGATAAAAAAAAAAATATGAACGCTTGGCTTCTTTTAGGGAGGAGGATAAGGTCTTGCCATTCTGAATTCGCAGAATGTGTACTGAGGGCCAGCAGGTAGAGCGTGTGCCACCCAAATGACCAATGCCCCCACTACTCCGCCCTCCGTGCCAGCCTGACTTGTTTTCCCCTGGTGTCCTCTCCTATCTCCCCTTCTCCCTCACAACCTTGGGTTCACAACCACTTGTTCCAGGGAGAGCAACTAGAAGACAAGAAGGGAATGGACTGAGCAGGAGAGGCAGACAGTGGCTGAGGCTGGGGCCACAAGGATTCTGGGTAAATAAGATGGGGAGGGGCAGACCACATCCTTTCTGCATACTTTCTCAATTGTTCTGGTTGGTCTTCTTCCTTCCTCTTTCTTTACTTCCTTTCTCTATCTGCCCCTCCCTCTCTTTTGAGGAGGAATGCCATAGCCCAGCCCCCAACAGAGATGTCCCTGTGCGGGTATGGATGAAGAAAGGTCCAGCCAGAGATGCTACCTCAGTAGTTGGACAAGGCTAGCTTTATCAGGCCTTTCTCCTCCCCCATGTTCTAAAATGTTAGTGGGTGCTCTCACAGCAGGCAGTGCACACTGAGCTGAGGTGACTGAGCCCTGCTGCTGGGTCCCGAGTTAGCCAACAGTGGAGTTTGGTAGAGGCAGGTGACTGCCACATGTGTGTCTGCCATGGGCATCTCCCGGCAGAGGCTAAGTCAGCTCTTCCTGAGAAGCTGGGGGCTGTGTGGTGTCCAGCCCATGCAGGGGGGCTTGGAAGCTGCATAAGGATGCTTGGTTTGCTGTGTTGGACTATGGCTGAGGAAGCAGAACCAGTAGCTAGGCTGACATATTGGAGGGCAGGGCAATGGCCCAAACTTGCAGCCATTCTCAGAAGGGGTGATGGATCTGCTCCCAAGGGAAGCTAGTGGGCTCCAGTCCACTAAAGAAAGTGTGTAGGGTTGGAGATACAGAAAGAAAGCTAGGATATTGCAGGGGGAAGAGGGTCTCTCTACAGGGCTCAGGCTGCCCCAGACTTGGATTCCAAAACCCCAAACCAAGACAGAGATCAAAATGGGGTTTTGCAGTCTACCGAGCCTTCATGATGTGACCCTGGCTCTCCAGGGCCTAAGACGTATGAGAGACAGTTATCCTGATAACGTGGTCAGTTGTCACTGACACTGACGACCAGGAGGTGCCTGTCCCCAGGCAGCAGGAAATAATGGACCCACTCAGTCAGTTCCCCTCAGCCTCCTGAGGAACGGAGAGAGAGCAGAGAAAGGACAGGCTCGGCTGCAGAGATGCTCACCTAAACTGCAGACCGCCTGTGACCATCACCCGCTTCTGTAAGATGGTAATCACATAGCTGCCAAAGTCAAGTTCTAAAAACTAAACAAGCACACGCGGGTGCTAAGCACTGGCTGGCATGGGGTCACACATACAGAGCGCTTAATGTCTGGCCTGGCATGAAGGAACTCTTAATAATGAAAATACCTTCTTCCTTCCTCCTTCCTTCCTTCCTTCCTTCCTTCCTTCCTTCCTTCCTTCTTGCCTGCCTGCCTGCCTGCTTTCTTTCTTTCTTTCTTTCTTTCTTTCTTTCTTTCTTTCTTTCTTTCTTTCTTTTGGTTTTTAGAGACAGAGTTTTTCTGTGTAGACAACCTGTTCTGTAGACCAGGCTGGCCTCGAACTCAGAGGTCCACCTGTACTGCCTCCTCTGCCTTCCGACTTCGAGGATTAAAGGCATGTGCTGTTCTTCTGCACTGAAACTCTCATCTGGCGTCCCCTGTGAGCACCCACAGAGAATGCCCACTCTAGTTCAGCCCCTTCAACGTCACCTTCCAGGTCCAACCTGTCTCCTCTTTTGGCTTCTCCTCAAATCTGTAAAATGGGGCTTAGATTGGTACAATTGTAAATTCCGACTTTCTTAGTATCGGCTTTATTTCCTTCACACAACTGCGAACCCTATTAGCTGGAATTGGAAACCCAAACGCATGGCTAAGCACACAGTAGGGTGCAGCACAATCAGGACCTTCTGGTCTTCTTGACTCCTCTCTTGAAGGGCCTAGAACTTAGACAGTTGGGGGAAAAAAACCAAGTAGCCCCCCAACCCCAGTCTACCAACATTCACCTCATTTATTCCATTCAGTAAGAAAGCCATCAGATGCTCCTCTTGGCTCAGACTGCCTCTCCAGGAGGCTGCTATTCCATTAATTAGCAGAGCTAATTACATCTGACAGACTGGAGACCTTGGCAAGCTCCAAACTCCAGCTGTGACACTGCCGGAACCCCACCTCCCTTCTCCCCAGAGGACACCTGGCTTAGAAACCTGACTTTAGAGTGGGTGGTCCTCAGACCTGAGCAGAGGGGCAGGGGGTCCAAGAACCACCAGGGAAGTTTGCTAAAAACACGGTGCTGGGCCCGTGCTGGGCTGTATCCTGGCATTTCTGATCAGCAGGCAGCATGAAGTGGCACTGAAACCACATCTGCCCAGCAGGGTCTCAGGTGGTGCTGCCCCTGGGAACCTTAGAGAGTCACAGTCCCAGCGGGAAGTCACTGAGATCCTTCAGTGGCCAAGATTAGAGTCGTCCATCCAACCCCGGTGGCAGTAGGCTAGTGATGGGCATAAACAGAAGGGCCCAGGCCTGTTGGAGAATTTGGAAGAAGGAAAAGGAGTAAATCTGGAGCCAGGGACCTGACCCTCCCCCTACATCCTCCCACCACCACCACCAATGGGGGGAGGGACCTACAAAGGACAGGAATAAAGCTACTCTGTGTTTCCATAGCTGTAGTTCACTGGCCTCTTGGGCCCCAGTGACCACATGCTTTGTGGCTCTCTGACTCCCACAAGGACTGTAAGGCGTTTCTGTCAGGATAGAGTAGTGCCCATCGTTGAGGGCCCTGAGCATCCAGCTCTCCCAGCTCTCGGGTGCTTGTCAAAGCAGCACAGCACGGTGGGAAGCTGGCGGGAAGCTGGTGCTTCACGGGCAGAGGCAGGCAGAGCAGCTGGAATTCCAACTAGCTCTGACCTCCGTTGTCACATGACTAGAAAGTTCTTTGAGCTTTGACTAACCCATCTGTGAAACAGAGATCAAAGCCACCTCTTGGAAGGCCGTAGTAGTCACTGTGCGGAGCACACCCTAGTGAGAACTCAACAGACAGGAGCTATGCCCAACAGGGTTTGTTCACCAAAGCCATTGTATGGATGCTCTAGGGTACAGAAGTAAATACCCCCCTCGCCTTTCTCCCCGAGGGTCTTTTCTGACTAACCCTTCAGAAAGAACCTGGTAGAGTAACCTTCATGGCCAACACAATTCACCCAGACATCCAGAGGTCACCGTATTTCTCCAGCCTCTGTACCCCAAGACCTGGCCTTTTGCCAGGCTAAGTTTAGCCGTTTGAGCCGCCCTCCCTGTGGGTTAGGCTGGGGTGGAGAGGAATTTAGCAGGCTTCCTGTCTACTTCCTGGCAAGCAGGCAAAAGCCCGCCAAATGACCCAGGTGTATTCCCAAAGCCAAGGCTGCCAACAGATGTCACAAACCACAGGTGTAGGTCAGTATCAAAGCCGACAGCTTTGGGACCAGCAGAGGCAGACATCCTTGGAATGGAGGAAAGGTGCCCTTTGGGGAAGGGTGTGTGCTCATGTAAGTGTGTGTACACATGCATGTATGTAATTTTGGTTTACAAGATCTTCGCATCAGAACACGAAATCTGACCCCCTCCTGCCCAGGGCCTTCAGGGCAGTGGTCTCCATTAACTGGTTTGAGAGGCAGAAGAGTAGAGGCTTTAATTGCAGCTCCGGGTGGTAGGGGCAGAAAGGCTCCGACCTATCGGTATGGTATCTTCGTGTGGCCCTCCTACCCATCCCCAGGACTCTACAGCACACATGGAGTTAGCGTGGGACAAAATGACAGCCGGGTTAGGATCCCTGGGCAGGATGCAATGGTTGAGTGAGGCGCTGAATCAGCAGGATCTCCCTGCTTGCAGGAAGGTCCAGGCTCTGATAGATTCTCCCCGTTTTCTGGGGCTTGGGGGCGGGGAGTTCGGGAGGAGCGCTGTGCCAAGGAACAGCAATGGCAGCGGAGTGCTTTCTGCTTCTAAAGCACTTTCCAGCGTGCGTTCCTCCACACCCTGAGACTTGGGCAGGGCTGCTTGACTGGTGAGAGCACAGGCCTGTGGAGGCTCAGGAGAAACAAACTCCTACTTGTGGGACGTCTGCTCCATGCCAAGCACTCACCGAGCACCCGTGTGCATTTGACCTCAGCATCCTTTGTAAAGAGAGGGCTGTTCTGACCTCCTCGGATGGGGATGGGAGCCCCAGAGGAAATAAGTGGGCCACCCAAAGGTCACGCCGTCGGGGTAGAGCCCAAGTTCAAGACCAGAGGTCTGCTGGCCATCTCCAAAGCTGGATCTCTTTCGTGTTCGTTTGCCTGGTATTTTTGACGAAATTTGTCGGTAACTCCCATGGGATGTGCCTTTCCAGAGCTTGTAGGCAGGGACATCTGTGTATTCCCACCCTGTCGCAGCTACTCTTTGGTAAGAGCTGTCGATCAGTGGCAAGGATTTCACTAGGGCCCTAGGGAATCACCTCGTCCAGGCTGTGCAACGCCAGGAATCCCTCTTCTCCTTTGACAGATGCAGAGACGGGATCGGAAAAGCCGAGTCATTTGTCCAAGGTGCCCGTGCTTTTCCTAACTTAAGCCTGTCTCCTCCAAGAGTTCTTAACACCTAGGCAAGGAGGCTCCCAGCATCGGGCATCCCCTTGCAGGCATGAGGCTTTGCTCAGGTAGCAAAGCTGAAGCTATTGCATGAAGGGGAAGAGAACTCTCTAGTCCTGGGGACGAGCCTTAGCCACACTCCTCTATTGGTGGTGTGTTCTCCCTCCTCGGATGATGTGAGAACTGACTCCTTCCCATGATGGGAGTTGCATGGGTTCAGCTTTGCCTGTGTTACAGGGTCCCTGAAGGACCTTGGAACCTCCTACAGTCACCTAGCTAGCTGCTGTTGACCCGTTATACAGCTGGTACTCCACGTAAAGCCCTCATCCATGAACATGGTCCAGCCTCAGAGTTCTGTCCCAGGGCCGTCCCAGAGGGTCAGGAAAGCATGTGTCAAGGAAAGCATGACCACTCTATTTCTGCAATTACCTAGCATGCCTCTCCCACCTCAGGAGTGGAAGGCTAGCTGGTTGCCCTCGGACTTTCCCCCGCTCCTACTCTCTACTAATCTGCCGTCAGCACTTTCTCTTGTCCCTTGCTTCCTGCTCTGTAGAAACCTGTGGGCTCTTCGGAGCTGAGCCTGAACTTGTCTCCTATTTCCCTCGGGCTAGATAGATCTCCACCCCAAGTCCCTTTGGATCCCGCTGACTAGCGACTGTGTAAGGGTGGAGCTGTCTGAGTCACAGTTGAACAGTAGCTTACCCTGGAAAGCAGTCAACACACACTGAATCTCCCCCTTGCTGGAGAATCCTTGCCTGCCGATGAACCCCCTTTCCCCCAGATACCATAAGAGTAAGAATTTCTTCATGCAAGTTTAAGGTCAGAGGACTGTAGTCAAAGAGCCTGGAAACTCCTGTCAGCCAGTATAGCTTGCCCCAGGAGGGTGGCGGTTGAAACCCTTCAGGTTCTTCTCTTTGCTGTCCAACCACAATCTCAAGGTCTTTGCTCTCTTTGCTGAGCTCTGGAAGGAAAGGAACTGGGAAGGTATGGAAAGGGGTAGACAGTTCATTCCCAAAGCTCCTGCTGGGAGAGGAGAGACGGTAATGTAAGGTTAGCAATACACAAGTATCTCTTATCCTAGACTTCCCTGTGGTGCCTGAGTGCTGAAGGCTGTGAATACTTAGTCTTATCATACAAGCCTATGTGTGCACGCTCACGTACATGCACGTCCACACCACACATTCCAGCTATGCCTTCTGTAGTTTGAGGTACAACTACAGAATTAAGGAGAATTTCTTTTCCTTCTTCACAATTTTTTAAGAGATTTATTTTCTTATTATATATGCGAACACTGTAACTGTCTTCAGACACACCAGAAGAGGGCATCAGATCCCATTGCAGATGGTTGTGAGCCACCATGTGGTTGCTGGGATTTGAACTCGGAACCTCTGGAAGAGCAGTCAGTGCTCTTAACCACTGACCCATCTCTCCAATCCCCTTCGTCACAATTTCAAATAGGAAACCTTGGAATGTGACTTTGTTTCTTTCCTTGAGAACGTCTGTCTTTTCCTATGAAAGAAGCCCCTTTCTGCTTCTCCTCAGCATATCCAAATCACATCATCATCATCACCATCATCATCACCACCACCACCATCATCATCGTCGTCTTCGTCATCATCGTCACACTTGGGGCGATAGTCAAATAAGGGTTACTTGACCATAAGCGTTGTGATGTCGTGGGAGTTAGCCTGATGGTCCAGGTGGCTAACCAGTTACTAATGAGTGAGTAGTGTGTACTGGGGACTGGACAGATGTGTATCTCATATTCCAGGCAAGAAAGAGTGGAGCAGTTTGTTTTCAACACATTGCTCAGGACGTAGCTTGGCTCTAAGCAACTGAATGTTTGGAAAATGGCACTGCAGGTGTCATTGATTACTATACTTGCACCCATAACTTTTTTTTAATGGAAATGGGTGTTTTGTCTGCCCATACCACAAGCATGCAACACCCCTGGAGACCAGAAGAGGGCATCATATCCCCTGGAACAGGGGTTAGACAGTTGAGAGCTTCCATATGGGTTCTGAGAATCAAACATCGGCCCTTGAAAAAAAATAACCAGTGCTCTTAACCACTGGACCGCCTCTCCACCTCCAACCCCTTCAGGATAATTTTAAAATACAGATTCTGACTGAGGTCAGGAGTGGGATTGCAATTCCGCATTTAGTTTTATGTTTGTTTTGTTTTTATCTCTTTGCATGTGTGCATTGTGTGTGTGTGTGTGTGTGTGTGTGTGTGTATCTATGCCCTTGGAGAATGGAGGGAACCAGAGGGCAGGTGGTTGTGAGCTCTGTGGTATCAATGCTAGGAACCAAACCCTGGTTCTCTACAAGAGAGTAAACTAGTACTAAACTTTACTAGCAGTAAACTCTTACCTGCTAAGCCCTCATGCGGGCCCCTGTCTTGATTTCTAGTAGCCTCACTGTGTAGCCTAGGCTAACCTTGAGTCCACGGCAATCCTCCTGACTCCATCTCCTACGTGTGTCAGCCCCACACCCAGGTCCATTCCAGCCAGTATCACAATTTGAGTTGCAAAGATTGAAAGAGTTTAGCCTTTCTTCCCCCAATTATTTAAGTCCTAAAAGTCCGTGTCTTAGAGAAAGGGTTGAGAGGTCAGATTCAGAGCTCAGATGCTTTGGTAAGATTAGCGAGTGGCATCAATCCCATGGCCCTGTGGGGAGAGTATTACCTTCTTTGTTTACACCAAGAAACCTAGGCTCAGAGAGATGAGTTAACATACTCAGTGTCACACAGCATCACTCCCCAGTGACAGGACTAACGTGGAGCCTTGCCCTTCTTAACCACTAGGTGTTGTTGCAGGAAGACACATCCACTAAACAAAATCCAGTGGGGGCAGAAGGCAGCATTTGAGGCCTCATAGCTCTGATGGCTGAAGAACAACTCGGCTTAGCTTAAAGAGAAAGGGCATCTTTATTGACTCGTCTGTTTGCAAAAACCCGGAAGTAATGGTTTCATACACATCTGGGGACAGCTGTGTGCCTTACTCTGTGGTGGCGGCAGCGGATTCCCCTTGGTAGTAGCTAAAGTTAAGCCCACCCTGCAGATGTCATCCTGTTATCGACAACCCTAGCAACAAGGAACACCCTTTCTTCCCATTGGCTCGGGTTATTCATCACAGAACCAATCACTGGGTGTAGCTGTGGCTGCGTGGAATGGTCTTGTTTTCTTGGGTTTGGCCTCCATGCCCCTCCCCTCAACATTTGAGCTGTTTATATCTACCTTAGCCAAAGGGCCAGGGGCATAGAAGGTTGGCCCTCGGGGTCAAGAGTGTATGGACTCCATCAAGAGAAGTTTCCCGGGGCTGGGGATTTAGCTCAGTGGTTAGAGCGCTTACCTAGGAAGCGCAAGGCCCTGGGTTCGGTCCCCAGCTCCGAAAAAAAAAGAACCAAAAAAAAAAAAAAAAAAAAAAAGAAGCTTCCCAGAAGACAGAAGGAAATGTCTATGACACGTGTAAGCCTTTGTTCTTCCCCTAAGGATGAACTGGAGCACGGGAGATGGTCACTGGAGATAGCTAGGGACTGAATGCGAGAACCAGAACCGTCACCAGCTCCTGGGGACGGAAGCTGGTACAAGGGTCCTTGAAGGAAAACTTAGGCGTGACCAGCAGTGTCTTTCTCTGTCCCTAGGAACACCACAGATATGGCTATGGGACTCTTCCGGGTCTGTCTGGTTGTGGTGACGGCCATCATTAACCACCCACTGCTGTTCCCACGGGAGAATGCCACCGTGCCCGAGAACGAGGAGGAGATCATCCGAAAGATGCAGGAGCACCAGGAGAAGCTGCACATGGAGCAGCTGCGCTTGGAGGAGGAGGTGTCGCGTCTGGTGGCCGAGAAGGAGGCTCTGCGGCAGATAGAAGACGAGGACCAGCAGCAGCAACTAGAGGCGCACACCACCTGGGACCTCTGGAGCACTCTCTGCATGATCCTCTTCCTGATCATCGAGGTGTGGCGGCAGGACCACCAGGACGGGACCTTTCCGGACTGTCTGGGGGCAGACGAGGACGAGCTGTCTGGACCAGGGGGAGCTCCGCTGCGCGGCCTTCCCCTGCCCAATAGGGCCACCCTGGACCACTTCTACGAGCACTGTATCCGAAGCGCCACAGGTGACGCCACCCGCACCCGCGAGTTTGTGGAAGGCTTCGTGGATGATCTCCTGGAAGCTCTGAGGAGCATCTGCAACAGGAACACTGATATGGAGATGGAGGACTTCATTGGCGTGGGCAGCATGTATGAAAACTGGCAAGTGGAGAGGCCGCTACTGTGCCACCTGTTTGTACCCTTCGTACCCCCAGAGCCCTACAACTTCCACCCAGAATTCTGGTGCTCCCGCCTTTCCATGCCCCTGGAACGTCAGGGCTATGGCCAGATCAAGGTGACCCTGGCCGACGGGGACTCTCTAGGCTGTATCTGCGGCAAGACTAAGTTTGGGGAGGATATGCTGTGTCTCCTCCACGGCAGGAATAGAGGGGCGTGGCCCCGCAGTGGTGGGAGCAACGAGATGGAGGATTTGCTGTGTTCCAGAGAGTCCTCTTATCTAGACGCCATGCAGGTCATGAAGTGGTTCCAGACGGCCCTCACCAAAGCTTGGCACCGCATCTCCCACAAATACGAGTTTGACCTTGCTTTCGGCGAGCTGGACACCCCGGGGTCTCTCAAAATCAAGTTCCGCTCAGGGAAGTTCATGCCCTTTGTCTTGACTCCTGTGATCCAGTGTAATGACTCAGACCTGTACTTCACCTCGCAACTTCCCAAGGAGCCCTGCAGGGGAGCCCCGGCCTCTAACACTGACTGGCTCCTGTCCTTTGCTGTCTATGAGCGACAGTTCCTCCGGATGACCGCTAAGGCTTTGCCCGAGGGTGCCTGCCACCTCAGCTGTTTGCAGATCGCCTCCTTCTTGCTCTCCAAGCAGAGCCGTCTGACAGGCCCCAGCGGGCTGAGCGACTACCACCTAAAGACCGCCCTGCTGCATCTCCTGCTGTCCCGGCAAGCCGCTGACTGGAAGACCAGCCAGCTGGATGTGCGCCTGCAGGAGCTCTTCTGCTTCCTGGAGAGGAGCCTGCTGGAGAAGAAACTCCATCACTTCTTCGTGGGCAACCACAAGGTGCCTGAGGCCATGGGTCTCCCAGAGGTTGTGCGCCGAGCCGAGCCGCTCAACCTGTTCCGGTCCTTTGTCCTACAGCGGACTCTTTACCGTCACACAGTGGACTCCTTCTATGAAATGCTTAAGAATGCCCCAACGCTCATTAGCGAGTATTCCCTCCATGTCCCTTCAGACCGTGCCAGCCCACCACCAAAAGCTGTCGCCTTGTAGAGCATAAGATTCCGGGAGAGGAGGGAGAGTATCCCATGTGTCTACCGTACTGGGCTCTGTGACCTCACGCAGGAGACACAGTAGGCCTGGAGGGAGCTGAGGTTCAGCTCCCCGGGAGGCCAGGTTCTACAGAGGGAAGGAAACAGAATTACAACTAGACACTGGTCTGCCTTTCTGCCACCGGGGCTTGTTGGCAAAACCCTTGTTTGGGTTTGGGCACCAATCGTTTGTAGCTTAGTTTTAGATCGCTATGAATGAGTAAGACAGGGACCCCACAGTCTGTAGGTACCGAGTTGGAGAGAGTGCAAGCACTGGTTTGAATGCAAGCCTTTCCATGTTGCAGTCCATTCCCTGTTCCGTATCAAAGAGGATCTACCAGGAT
This sequence comes from Rattus norvegicus, assembly GCF_021556685.1. Taxonomy (NCBI): domain Eukaryota; kingdom Metazoa; phylum Chordata; class Mammalia; order Rodentia; family Muridae; genus Rattus; species Rattus norvegicus. Next base: position 260,102,503 of record NC_141534.1, on the reverse strand, counting down.
GTTACTGGGGAGTCAGACCGAGACCCAGCACTCCACCCCAGGAACTCTTAGGCCCCAGCCACGTGCAGCCGAGTCATGAATAGGGACAGACATGGGAGTCCACAGCCTTGGAACCACACCATGCCCAGTAATAGAGGTCCCATGGTGGCTGACATTTTTTTTTTTGGTTCTTTTTTTCGGAGCTGGGGACCGAACCCAGGGCCTTGCGCTTCCTAGGTAAGCATTCTACCACTGAGCTAAATCCCCAGCCCCAACATTTTTAATACTACTTGGCGAAAAGAACCTGGCAGAAGTCCAGGGGCCTGGTGGCTAATGTCTCCATTACAGAGAGACGGGGACTTGGTGGTGGAGTGTCCAGAGTGGGCCAGTTCCTCAGGCACACATCTTACTCAGGTGCATACCCCTCTCCCTGTCCCTTTACCCTGGTATCAGGTCCCAATCACCGTGGGTGCCATTTACCACACTGGGTACCGTCTCAGAAGCCCCTCCCCTCTCCGTTGCTAGTCTTACCAGACAGCAATATGGTAGAGGACTGCAGGTACTCATGCCTGGCTTGTACCTTGGCCCACTCTGAGGAAAGTTACAGAGCCCTGGGCAAAGATGATGATGTCCCTAAGCCATCCTCGGGGCCCTGGTCAGAGGGAAGGGTGGGCTTGTAAGTCATGGATGCTGTGAAAACGCAGCTCTGGTCCACAGAACCAAAGCGCCTCCCAATTCCTAACTCCAAGAGGACCTTGCCCACTGTACATCTCCAGTGTTTTCTACACAAGCCTTGGTGACCTTGTAGATGACCCAGACTTAAAGAACATGGTGGAGGCTGGGCTCACTGGGGATCTATGTGAGCAGTTCAGGCACAGCATGGTTATCCAGAGGAGTGCTGTGGGCCCCGGCAAGTACCGGAGCCTGAGGCTGGGCTCCTGTCCAGGCCGGTTTCAGAGGATCCAGCAGCTTCTTTTCCACTTGATCTTGACCGGCTGTTTGGTATGTCTTCTCCACATCTCCTTGGTGACTTTGACAGTGGAGCAAAGAAGAAACACGGGTGAAGAACAAGGTGGCACCTGCTAGCCCTCCAGAAGTGCAGGCATCAAAAACAGGCTCCCCTTAGCCCCAAACGTGCCTCACGTGGTCTTAAAAATCTCCAGAAGATGGACCTCTTAGCCACCAAGGTTAAGTAGTGGTGAAGAGGAACAGGCGACCAAGTGCATGGTGACCAAGACCATAGGATGCTTGAGTGCACGGTGACCAGAGACCATAGGATGCTTGAGTGCATGGTGACCAAGACCATAGGATGCTTGAGTTCAAGCAGGGGTTAAACTGAACATGTGCGGTCCTGCCCCTCTGCAGCCTCAACAGGACAACCAAGGACCCAGTAATGCAGCCTAATCAACGTGCAGCTCTGTCAGCAGTCCTGAGCCGCCACCTCCAAGAGGTACCTTCCAGAGTGGAGGCAGGTGGCCTTACTGTCATCTGTGCCTTTCCCTGCACATTCACATCCAGCTGCACTTCAAAGAGAGCCTGGCAACCTAGAACCAGCCTCCAGAAGCCAAGACCCAACCTGGACCTCCTCAGCTTCCCCTTCACCTCCAGGAGAAGGCCATAGGAAGTCCACAGGAAGAACAACTCTGGCTCCTGGTCTGCTGAGCACCGGGCAGGACAGGAGCCTGTCCTACACCGAGACCGCTTTGGGAGCAGCAGGGCTCTAAGGGTTTCATCTGCCTTATTTATATTAAAAGAATTAGATTCTTGTAAGGAGTAGAGTTTGCTTTTTACTTCAGGAAATCTTCTAGAGCAGAGCTGGAGACAAGGATAGATTTCCTATAGGCAAGCAAAGCTTTCACACATGCATACACAGACACACATATACACACATACATATACATACACAAGTACATATACATACACAAACACACACATGTACATACACACACACACACACACACACACACACACACACACACACACACACTGTTTTATTCTTTTTTCTTTTTTTCGAAGCTGGGGACCGAACCCAGGGCCTTGCGCTTGCTAGGCAAGTGCTCTACTGCTGAGCTAAATCCCCAACCCCACACTGTTTTATTCTTACACCCTTGGGAAATTTACTTAGAATAACCAACTGGGATATGTCTGCCTTTGAGGCAGCTTGTGCACTGCCTGCGAGGTCCCCAAAGTGCCTTTGAAAGCTGGCTGTGGGGCAGAGTCCAGCACTCAGCAGGTCTGTGCAAAGACAGGAGGCCCTGGAAGAAATGGGGAGCCTTTGTTTTTCACAAAGTCCATCTCGAAGCTGGAGCTCTGGTCCTCTGAGCTCATGGGACTTTTCCGCAAAGGACAACCCCCTATCCTGTCTCCATTGCACCGAAGACTTCCTCTCCCTTTCCAAAGATGCTGGACCGCACTGCATCCCCCCACTTGCTCTGCTGTAGGTCTCAGGGACAGGTTTGCTGTGCCTGTTGGCAAGGATGAGCTGCGTAGGGATATGTGGTTGGTTGTAATGTCAGGGGAGGGCACTGTGTCCTAAGAAGTCTGGCCCAGGGCCTGGGGAGGTGGCTTAGTAAGGCGCTTGCCACACAAATACAGGAGTCCGAAGTTAATCCCCAGAACATACATGAATAGTGGACATGGTAATGAGTGTAATCTCAGACAGACAGACAGACAGACAGACAGACAGACAGATGAACCCCAGGGCTTCCCGGCCAGCCAACCTCAACTCACTGACCCATAAGATGCCCTGTCTCCAAAACAAGGTAGACTTCAATGTTGTCCTGTAGACTACACATACACACAACCTCAACCCTGCCCTAGGGTGCTTTCATTACCGTGGGCTACTGAAAATGAACTACCAAGGGAGAAAAGAGGTTTGTACGGCTCGACATTTAGAAGGCTCTAGGTTTCAGATCGATGGCTGTACCCGATGTCTGGCGAGGGTGGCACACTATAATGGGAACACTCTGCTTTGGTTGGGACAAAGAGCCAGGCCTGGGGCTCTACACCACTGACCTCTGTGAGAACTAACCAGAGTCCCGTTACAAACATCCTGGTCTCCTCCAAGGACCCCTAATTTGAAGTCCTCTCACTAGACTTAGCTTCTTAAAGTCGCTACACCACCATGCAAGTCTTCCAAAGCAAGAACCTTTGGCAGGTGTGGACTGGTAACGCCATCCACGGCTCCCTGGGAAGAGCTAGCATGTTCATTCATTATCAAGACTGTCAACCAAATCACCCCGAGAGCTGGCCTGGTTGCCTTGAACCTGCATGGTGCTCAGAATCCAATCTCAAGTGAACATGTAAAGCTCTAAGCATCCCTCCGGTGGTACAGTGGAGGCAAATCCTTACTTCCTTTCAAGAAAACCCCAATGGGCTGCTTTCTTGAGAGAGACCCGGGGGAAGAGTGATCCCTTTGTCAGAGCCCTATGGTCAATATGGTCAGTGTGGTGCCAGCCATACCACAGTTTTTCCCTGAGCACAGCTGCAGTCCCACAAGTGAGCAGGGCAGCAGGTGGCTGGGAGGCCCTGGTTCCTGGCAGGCTGGTACAGGTCCTAGAGTTCGATCCCTAACACCACATAAACTGGGTGTGATAGAATATACCTACAAAGACTGGAACTCAGTGCTGGTGGGGTTCAGTGCACCCCAGTGTGGCCCTCACCATCCATGCCACAGAGAACAGGGCTCCACTGCAGTGACCTCACTACATCAAAGAATCTACATTCGGTCTGATTTCCCAGCTAAGAAATCTGAGAACCACTGATACCTAGGGAGGTTAGGGAAGACCTGGAGAAACTTAGAGATGAGTGGGCAGGGGCGGTCACACTGCAGCAGCACCCACCCAACCCCCGCATGCTGTGATCCAGGCCCCTTGTGCTCACACAGATGTGAGCATCCAGTCCTGAAGTGGGTGCTTTTATTGTAACCTCCATTTTCCAGATGAGGACACGAGATACAGAAGGGTCGAGTCACTGGACTGGGGCCACATGGGGGAATATGGCAGTTAAGAGTCCAACCAGATTCGGAAGAAAACATATGTTTGTATATACTGAGAAATCATGCAAGTGAAGGTGGAGAAGGTCTGTGAGGCCAAACTGTGGACATCTTTGAACGGTAATCTAAAGTAAAATCGGACTTCATGCAGTGAGCAGTGGTGAAAAATCGACAACATTTTAGTTACCGATTCATCTACAGCTGTCACGTAATGGACTGTGTGCCCAGTGTCGTGTGAGGGGGGAGAGGTCAGCTGTGCCAGCCACCAATGACTGTCCAGGCTCTCCGAGGCTGATTCAGAAGTTGTTCAGTCTCGTCTCCATCCTCTGGGAGAGCGGGAAGGCTGTTTGGTTTGGCCAGTAGTGAGCCCCAGGCAGAGGCAAGAACCATTCTCAGGGGGGAAATACGTGCCTGGAACTGCTTCATCCCCCTTCCTCTGCACCCTGCTTTGCCCAGGGAGGGAGCTTTTTAGACTTAACTTTTCTCAGTGCCTTCTAAAGATAGCTGTTCTTTTAGCTAGTGTTCACACGCACACACGTACACACACACACATACACACACACATGCACACGCACACACAGCAATACCATTATGCATGTTTTAAGCTGACAAATCAAGTCACATACATCGTCTCGGTCCATTCCCCAGAAATCAATCACAAGTATTGTCGTCCCTTGGGTCTCCTCCCAACTCTCCCTGATTTTTGCATAGTACAGGTATGAATGTCTTCCTCCTGCTCTTACACACGTGACAGCACGACATCTGACTTTCCTGGACATCCTGTTGGACGCTTGTCTGTATCTTAGTCTTTAAAATGGCCCCTCACTGTCTCACTGTTTTCCCTTGTGCCTCAGTTTGCACCTCTCCCTTACCGAGGAGCCCAACCGTCTCCAATGCTGTGGAGTTTTTTTTTCTCTCTTAGAAACAACACCGAGGTACACATGTCTGAGCGCTCAGCTTGTTCCGCTGATCTTCCCTCTTTTAGTTGTCACTGCATCCATGCTGAAAAACTCGCTCCTTGTGTGCTCACCACAAGTATTGCCCATAGAGATGAGCGATCAAGGGATCTGGCCAGCTGACACAGATGTGTGATTGCGGACAGGCACTGAATCGAGTCAGGCACTCGGAGGAAACCAACACTGCAAGGCAATGACTCTGACCCAAAAAACTGGGCCAATGGAAAAGCCAATGGCTACAGACTATCAGAGAGGCCTAAAGAGTGTAAATCATCAGGAATAAAATTGGGAAGCTCTGGGGCTTTCTAAAGAGGAGCATGAGAACGGCCAGGCCATCTCTGTGTGTGAGCCCTTGGCCATTTAGCTTTCTCATACCCTGGATAATGCAAGTCCCCGAAGAAAATCTCCCTCACCCAGACTGTTCTGTCTTCCAAATACATGTGCTTGATTCATCTGGGCACAGCTGGTTTGTTTCTTCATGGTATGAGGCTTTGCTTTAGGGAGGAAATAGCATTTGCCAGCCTTCTGATGTTCCTCTGTAGTGCCACAAAGAGAACAGAGAGTTAAAACTGTCAACAAAGTATCTTCCAGCAAAATCAAACCACATAAACCTCAGAGGTGTTTAAACACAGTTTTTTTCCTCCGTGCACAGTGGGGATTGTAAAATGGGTGGGAAGGAGAGCTGGGAGGATGTCAGTCCTGCCTGTTTCTTTCCAGCACATAGTTGTACTTTTGGTTTCTCTTGGACTGATTTTATTTGAAACAGAAAGTGAAGACCCACTTCTTGCTTCCCCATTCTAGCCACCCTTGACTGAATTCACAAGGGAACAGGAATGCTTCCTCCCAGCCTCGTGACTTACATACTTCTGGAGGGCGGGCTGAGAACTTGTTCTCAGTGGGGAAAAGGTTAGACAGAGCCTCTAAAAGACTGACTCTGCCCTTGAGTCTCTTCCAAATGGCATAAATAATGCTGACGGAAGCTTCCGGAAGGCAGGGTGTAGAGGATGCAGGTCGATCCTAATGGGAGATGAGGAAGCAGCCGTTACAGACCCACATTCCAGGAATCAGGGATACACCAGACCACAGCAGATGGCCTAAACAAGCAGGCTCTCCTGTGTCCATAGCTTCAGCTAGTAAAGGGGCTAAGAAGTGCTGTCCATGTTTCCTCAGGTGCTTTACAACCTGGCCAGACAGAAGCTCAGGAGCCACAGGAATCCAGACCCACAACCATTAAGTGTTGAGGTTGTCCTGGGTATTTAATGAGGCCGAAAGACTCGGGAAGAGCAGGCCCTTGCCCCAGCTTCACATACCATCCGAATGGAGAGGCTCACACAGGAGGCTGCTCCCTGGGCACCCAGCCACATCCCCGCTGAGCCCATGGCTGCAGGGACTAGTAGCTGAGGTTGTTCCAGTGGCTCATCCTAACACAGTCTTACTGGACGTTTGAGGTTTGCCTCTATTACCTCAGCCATGAAATGGGGATAGGGATGCCCCTGAGACGTGTGCAGTGCTTCACTTAGAGCCCAAGAATGGATTCAAAGCCAGTGTCATACCTGTCACCCGGGACCAGTGCCTCCCACATTGAGTCTGCCTTCCCTGGGGGCCCCTTCAGCACAGTGTCAACAGGGACTGTTTCACTAATATCTCCCTGGGAGCTGGACATGTGCCACGTACCTAGGAAGCATTTATGGGTCTTACCAAAAGAGTCTGGGATGCTGCCCCAGTTAGAGAATGTGAGGAGGTGTGCCTTGGCCCTCTCACACTTCTGCTCTCCCTGGCTCTTAGAATCTGGAAAAAGGCACATCAGAACCCCTCCAGCCCCAGAGACAGGGTTCCCTCTTGGACAAGAAGGGAGAGAAAAGCTGTAACAGCTGCCCCATGAGATTTCCCCTAGGGCTGGGCCAGGTGAACCCACCAGTCATCAACCCCATCCTAGACTCACAGATATCCATTCAGCAAACACACTGGTCGCCAGTCACCACTGTCTGTGTGCCCTGTCTATCAGAGAGGGGCTAGGAAATCGAAGTCAAAGGGATGATATTTTTTTAAAGTACGTTTATTGACAGTAAAAAAAAAAAAACCACATGTACATGATTGTTCTCAGAGGGTACCTTTGAAGTTATTTGATATTAATGATTACATGGTGGTGTCAGCCTCTTCGTGTGTCTGCATTAACTTCTTCCTTTGTGGACATTACAATTGTCTCCCATTAGGAGAGGCATATACTTTTCAAGAGCCCAGTAGGTGCCTGAAATCACGGAACAAAGGGATGATTCTTGCTTGAGAGCTCCTACTCCTTTCACCAGAGAGGAAGGTTGGGAGGGCAGAACCGGTGACAGAAGGCAGAGGGCCTCAGATGCTAAGGGCGTAGGTTCTGGAATGAGCACTTACATAAACCCTGGCTCTGCTCATTACCGTCACAGGACTCAAAGCCTCGGCTTGCCCTTCTGTAGGATGGGGGCAATTACCATTTGCCTTGTAAGGGTCTGAAGAGTAAGAATTGTAGGTGAGGTCCCTAACAGGCCTTAAGCACTCAGTAAACAACGTTATTGATCCCACAGTGAGAAGCTAGTTTTAGGTGAAGACTGACTTCCTATGGAGCTTCCTCTGTGAGTCCCAATGACCTCTTCCCCTGGCTTCAGGCCAAGTGTCTCCTTCTACCACTGCACCTGGGACCTCTAGGGGTACCCACGCCCTTTCCCCATGTTGCCTTCAGACCATTGGGGATAGAGTATGGGTGAAACAAAGCCCCAAAGAGAAGAGGGAGAGGGAGGTAGGACAATGGCAAAGGGTGCGCACACTCTGGAAAACTGAAGGGGAAATATCGAGGGAGAGGCTATCCTGCACCAACAGAAAAGTTTCAAGGCACCATGGCAGCCACATGCAGCATGCCAAGCATCAGAAAAGGCAAGTGTGATCTAGATCAAATCCCCTTTAACATTCACAGTCATGTCAGTGACTGTGATCAGAGACCCAGAAAGAATCTCACTAACATCCTGCCATCAGAGCCACCACTACCGTCCCCGAGGGCTACAAACACCCTCAACTCCAGCTATGATGTAACTGGATTCAGTCCAGCTCAACAACCAGGGTTAAAACGGTTCTCCGTGGGAGAACATGTAAGACTTCCTTTTTTTCGCATTATTGCATTTTTTTATTTGTGAGTTTGGGGTACACATGTGCACATGGAGGCCAGAGGTCACACAAGGAGTCTTCCTCTAGTACTCTCCACCTTTAAAAACTTATCTTCATATCTATGGGTGCATCGCCTACATGTATGTCTGAATGCTACATGTGGGCGGTGCCCCTGGAGGCCAGAAGAATGAACCAGACCCCACGGGACTGGAGTTACAGATGGTTGCGAGCTGCCATGTGGGTGCTGGGAATCGAACCCAGGTCCTTTGAAAGAGCAGCTGATGCTCTTAATCTCTGAGCTTCCCTCCAGGTTCTCCTTGTTTTTGAGACAAAGTCTCCTGTTCGTCCATAAGCACACAAATGTAGCCAGGCTAGTTGGTCAGCAGGCTCCTGGATTCCTTCTGTCTCTGCCCTCACAGTAGTGGGATCACAGGCGCACCCACCATGTCCAGAGCTTTACATAAATGCTAGGCAGCCAATCTCGGGTCCCTTACTGTGCTGCAAGCACTGAGCAGTCACCATGGCCATCCCTAATGTGTAATGTGTTATATTTTTCTCCCCCCGATCCCCATGAGAACTCGTCATGAAACTATTATTTGTCTCATGATCTTCAGGCTCCGCCCGAGTTTCAGCCAGACATTGGTGACTCCATCTGCTGTGTGAGTTAGGAAGGGGACATCGAGAACCGGTGGAGGGGAGACGGAACAGCAGTTGAGAGCATCTGTCCTCTTCCAGGGACTGGGTTTGATTGCCGGCACCCACACGGGGGCTAACAACCGTGTAACTACAGTCCCAGGGATCTGATGCCCTCTTCTGACTTCCTCCTTGGGCGCCAGACATGTACACGGTGCACATACATACACGGGGCAAAACACTTACACACATTAAAAAAAACTTTTAAAAAAAAGAAAGAAAAGAAATATAACAGAAAGAAGCAGGAAGTACTAAGTTCAGGGTAGTGAAGGAAACCAAGACCCGGGCAGTGTGCAGGAGTCACACAGACCCAAAGAACATCGGAATCCCGGGGAGGCTGTAGGCCATCAGCCTGCGGCCTCTCCCTTGAGCACTTCTCTCCAGCCTACGTTCCCAGGCTCTTCAGGCTTTGTAAACTACTGGGAAGCCTCCCTGACCCAGAGATGTACCATTTCCGTAGCGACAGTTTGGTCACAGGCTGGAGCCTCTCTAGGCACCTGCAGAGTTAATCAGACCCAGCAGCCCTAGGAGAGACCACAGGAATGATTCCCTCCTCCCCAGCATAGATCCCAGCAAAGAGTGATTCACAGACTCTACGGTAGCTTGGGCACCATGGCAACGGGGCACCACATCCGGAACAGATGGTTCCACGGCCTTGCCTGTCACATGGCGTCTTTTCTGGCAGGCCTGGTCACCTAGCCCCAAGCGGCATGGAGTGGCACCTGGTAACTATTTATATGGTGGGGGAAAGCCCATAACTAGCAGCTGGCACAGGCAGCGGAGACGCAGGGGTAGGGGAGTCGGTCTGGGCCAAGTCCAAATCAGGGACACGTTAAGGCAGAACATCGAACTTGCTGTCGCCTGGCCTCTGGGCGTGGCTGGGGATGCTGAAAGGCTGGAAGAATCTTAGGAGACGACAAAGCCAAGACGATCGCAGGCAGATGAGGATGCACTGGATAAATCAGCATGGCACAGTCCTCCTGCGGAGGAAGTGGTCGCAGCAGCTTTCTGCTGAAGGCGCCTGCTGGCAGACCGAGGTTTTCTCAGTCGTTGGTGCCACGGCGCTGCCTGGTCAAGTTGATGGGGGTCCGAAGGGAAGCCAAGTCAGACCATCGTGGCGAGGCAAGTCCTAGTACACAGCTAACCCCCCGGGCCAAGCTGGTGCAGAGAAGAAAGATCTCCATGGGGCAGGACCCGTGTCTCCATCAGTTATCCTCCCGTGCTCCAGGATTTGGTACCCACCAAGCAACCAGAGGCATCTGTTGGAAGCAGCTGCTGTGTGACGTGTATCCAGCAGTGACCTTTGCTCGTGAGAGGGATTAGAGGGGAGGGTGTTTTCGAGACAGGATGCTGGTTAATACAACATTTCGTGAGACATCCTGAGCTCCGGCAACACCAGTGAGATCCTGACGTAGTTAGTCTAGGGTGATAAACGGGTGTTTCATTTCCTGCTCTAGAATTCTTTCCAGTCACGAGACCCTTGGGTGTCTCCCAGGCTCATGGCCAAAGTTTGAACAGGAATGATACACCCGCCTTCCCATGTGGCCAGCAGAGTTTCGTTGCTGAAAGAGCGTATTTAATCATAGAATGTGTGTGGTGGGGTCTGTCTGTCTGTCTGTCTGTCTTCCCTTCCTTCCTTCCTTCCTTCCTTCCTTCCTTCCTTCCTTCCTCATCTCCTCCTCTTCTTTCTCCTCCTTCTTTCCCCATCGTCTCAAGGTCTCTTCTCACCAGAGAAGTTTTTGGAGAGTTCCAATCTAAACGTCTGTCAATTGAGGCTGGTAACACCGGCACTGGAACCAGTAATCAAACGAGCCAGAGGCCAGGCATCCAGGGGTCACTCTAGCTCCCAAAATGCACTTGTGCTTCTGTGCTGGACACTTTCTAGGGAATCATTAGAAGCTGCGGGCTGCAGGAGTCAGACACATGATAATTTGACTATATTTTACACGTCCATGTTTATTAGGGACCTCAAAAAAACAAAAAAGCAAAAAAAAACAAAAAAACAAATACACTGACTCCAAGATGACCCGTGATGCAGAATCAGATATGAGGAGAATCCTGGGCAATGACTGGATTACCGTACGATTGGGCCACACAGCCCAAAATCAAAGGCACAAGGGTTGTTTTGGAAATAGAGATTCAAGAAGCCCAGGAAAATGTTCTTATCAATGTGCAGAGCGCACACTGCGGGGTCCTGCTTCATGGAGGATATCCAGAGCCGCAGCATTGGGGTGTGATTCACACAGCTGCAAGACAGGGAAAGGACAAGGTTGGGAAAGGGGACACTATTCACTCTGTAGATTATAAAGAAACAAAAATCTGGGTTTCTTTGGGAAATATGATAAGCTTAGTTATTATGCAGTAAACCTGATCTTCACTGAGGACAAGGCTTACTAGGACCGGTGTGTCCAACTGTTGACACTGTCACAGTGGCTTCTGTGAAAGTGGCGGAACACTTGTGAACTGAGGCAGGGGAATCAAGCCTCTTCATTTCATGACTGACTGACTGACAGCCTCTCTAGTAAACCGTCTTAGGCCATTTTCAGATTTTACTTTTAGGGCTTTGAAAAAGAGAGTAGCTTCCTAAACACTTTAAAAATAAATTTAAGACAAGCGTGAACCCCTGAAACCCTGGCCTTTTCAAACATGAACAAGGGAATTCAGGGCTAGGGTCTGAGAGACAACATGCTAAGGTAAGACAACTGGTGGGATGGAGGCCAGGACACTTGGTAGGGTCTTACTAATCTCAGGATCTCCACGCTGCCTTGGAAGGAGATGGGTTTATGAGTTACCTGTGTATCTCACCACCCAGTCTTATGTCTGATCTAAAGAACTACTTTGCAAATCCTAGAGATGTCAGGTACCTGTGGCATGGCTGGCTGGAATCTGCATCAGCAACACTACACAGGCCTGGCTCTGAGGTAACAAAGTTTTAAAACAAAGCTTTTAAAGTGTGACACCTGTGTGATACGTGCTTGCTACTTTGTTTATATGAAGAGTAATGCATGCGCTGCTTTTGAAACCTGGTTTTCAAAGGGCGTTTCTACTTGGGAGGACATGAGAGGGGACTCGGCTGCGTGGCATGTGCCCCGTGACTCAGCAGGACCATGTGTGTGGCGATGGAGGGAACTAGATTATTTTGCGTGTCTGTGAATACATGGGGGACGGTGGGCTCTGAAGCAATGGGGGTTGGGGGGCTTTGCACACTGAGCCTTAGCCATAGACATGTAGGTAATATATGCATTTGGACACGGAAGCATGCCTGAGCAGTATGGAGCCCTGAGTTTTGTTTCACAAACATCCCAAGACAGTCCACAGGGGAGTCAGTGGGACCCAGAGCTTCTTGACAATTGGCACTCATTCAATTTGCAATCACATAGTCAGATGTCTTACTCAGCCAGTCCATATACATCCAGTCGCTCAAACCAGGGCCAGACGAGGTAATCAATCATGGATATAGAGTCTCCACCGAAGAAGGTAGTGTTCTGATATTCAAGAATCTAGAAATATACACAGAACAACAGCCAGTGAGTTTATGTGTTTGCTGACATGTGTCACAGATGCCAAATATAAATATCATATTAATTACAAGGAAGGAGAGCTAGCTTGCCTGCCTATTTCCAAGAGACCACTTCTTCCCTCCCCACGATGTCCTGACCACATCCTGCTCTCTGCCTCTCCTCAACGCCCAACAGAAAACACGGCTCACTGACTGGACAAGTTGGGAAGAGCAATTCAGGAAGAGGTGGCCTAGTCCTCCCCTTAGTCTAAACCAGACTCCTCCAAGTCCTAGGCTGTCTCCAGAGCAGACGAGCTTGGAGCAAGGATGCCCTGCCTCGAGCCAACACCTGCCCATTCCCCAGAGACATGAAAATGTGAGCCAGAGGCTAAATACCAGCAGTTAGAAACCCCACTTGCTGGAGTCGTGACCTCATCTCCTGCCTACTCTGTACTTCAGGGATGCTGCAGACCCCATTGGTCTTTCTTCTGCCTTCTCAGTGGCTTCAGGGCTAGGTCTAGACGGGACAATGCTGTTCAGTGGGTTTCCCTGCGTCCTCGGCTGCCTTTACCATACTTTCCTCTTTTATTCCAATCCTTCAAGCTCCTGACACTCAGCATCACTAACGTTCTACAATAACACAAAACTCAGTCTTTCTCGAATGGGACAAATGGGACCACACAGGTGGACTCTAAGGCAATCAGACTTTTGACTGACCATGACCAGAGAGCCATGAAAGGCCTGCAGTTTCCAACACAAAAATAGTTACTGCTGAACTGCCCTGAGAGAGCCCCAGGGCGCCAAGCTCCCAGCTAAGTGCACTGCTCACTGGACCTACACAGCAGGCAGCCAGCTCAGCACTTCCCCCTCTGCTGGCAGAGGCTGCTAGGCCAGGTGACTGTGGAAAGAAGCCTAGGCTGAGATCTCCATCTTAGATGAAAGAGTCAAACAGTACATTCGGAACTGGTGAAACGGCTAAGTCAGTAAAGGGCTGGCCACACGAATGTAAGGAGCCCATGGAGAAGGGCTGCCTCACTGGCTTCCCCAAGAGCTTAGGATGTTCAGACAGGTGGAGCCTCGGAGTCCCTGACAGAGTCCAACTCTGAGTCCCGAGCCACTGAGAGATCCTATTTCAAACGCTCAAGGCAGACTTCACTGAGTAGAAACAGCAACAAACGCCAAGCATATTCCAAAATCTCCCAAGTTGCCTTGGTCACGGTGTTTTATCACAGCAGCAGAAAAGTCACTAAGACAGAAGGGAAGAACAAAGTGGGAGGCGCTCAACTGCCAAACCCGCTGAGGCCATCCACGCTCTCGGCAGCTGGTCCTTCTTCCTGTCACTCACAGAGGTGTGCGAGCAGCCTTACGTGCCACTTCCACCGTGACACTTCTGCCACTAGGCCTTGCTTGCCGTGATTGACAGGAACCTTAAATCATAAGCCAAAATAATCCCTTCCTCCTAAGCTGCTCCTCGTCACACACTTGGTCACAGCATGGAGAGGGGACGGTGTATAGGCAAGCCTCATTCTCCTGCGCTGGAGACCGGCCTCCCCACAGATTCCTTTACAGCTTCCTCCTTGTGACACTAGACCTGGCCTGGCCTCCCTGGAGACCTGCAGCTGTCCCTAGGATCTTCCATAGGAGCTCCCTTGTGTGTAAATGTGCTACCTCAGAAACACAATGCTACTCCACTCTTTGAACCCCAGACACTGAGACCGGGAGAGCCTGCAAAGGGGTATTTGGTGTTTGCAGCACTCAAAAGAATCAACTTTAACATAATCTAAGGTGACAGAGACGGATCAGCAGCGTGCAGATGTGCCTGCCGCCCGAGTGTGAGGACCTAACTTCAAATCCTAAAAACCCGTGAAAAAATAGCTCAAGCCAGATAGGACATCGGTGATCCCTGCACTACTGTGCAGACATAGGCTGAGGAATCTGGAGAAGCTTGTGGGAAGACAACCTGACTAAGGCAGAGGAAAGCAAACAGAGACCCTTGCCTCAAACAAGGTGGAGGTGAGATCAGCACCCAAGGCTATCCTCTGATCATCACAGCTGCCTGCTTTCACACACACACACACACACACACACACACACACACCCATTATACATACACACACTCACACACACACCCATTATACATACACACACACCCATTATACATACACACACACTCACATACACTCACACACACCCATTATACATACACACACATTCTCACACACACACACTATACATACACACAAACACACACATACCCATTATACATACACACACACATTCTCACACACACACTCTCACACACACACCCATTATACATACACACACACTCACACACACATACACCCATTATACATACACACACACCCATTATACATACACACACACACTCACATACACTCACACACACACCCATTATACATACACACACATTCTCACACACGCACACTCTCACACACACACCCATTATACATACACACACACTCACACACACATTCTCTCTCTCTCACACACACACTCTCACACACACCCATTATACATACACACACACTCACACACACACACACACACACATTATACATACACACAATAATGAATAGAAATATAAATGAGTAAAAATTTTAAAAACGGTGATAAAAAATGCGTTCTGTCTTCCCCGGCCACTGACAAGGAAGACTGGAGGTGTGAAGGGAGTACCTAGTGAGTGACAGCAACAGAGGAGGACCGTTTGATGTGGAGAGGACGCCTACCCACGGAACCCTTCAGCTCACGCTAGGGCTCCCTCTAGCGTGGTCAAGAAGAATATCAGCAGGGAACACACGTGGAAGAAGTGTGTGGGGCTCCCCCTGGTGGCCATCAATGGTATGGAACAGTGGCCAAGGCTCCTTTCCCTCAAAGGGGAAAAAAGAAACCTGTGGGGCTTTTGAGAAAGAATTGTCACAGAACTGGGGGGATCTAATTCTCGAGCCACACACCACCCCTATTTTGATAACACAAGAGTGATTTTTAAAAGCTAATCTAGACTTCTTTAAATCAACCATTCTAAAAAGCCCAGTCTAAGAGCTTCCACCCTTGCAACAGCCACCTGCCTTACACTGACATCATTACAGCCCAGCACCAGGAAATCCTTGGTCTCGGTCCTCAAGCAGCGCTGCCTCCTGATGGACGCTCTGTACTTAACGGAAGAGGGGAAGAATTCCCAAGAGTTGGAAGTTAGACACACACACACACACACACACACACACACACACACACACTTCTGCTAATGTGCGAAGGCACTCTCCAGGACAGAAGCAGTAGAGTCAAGCCCATATCCAGAGTCAGGAGTAGGGGACTTGAGTCTGGGACAGAGGTCTTTGGAGTTGGTAAGAACATAAGAGGAGGGTTCAAGATTGTAAATTCCAGGCCCTTGCCACACAGAAACAGGACAGCCAGGCCTGAGCTCATGCTGTCACGAGATCTCCTGCAAGGAGCTGTGTGGCGAGAGGCTGAGCAGTGGTCTCCGTAGGACCCGCCCCTCCCCCTCCGCCTGGTTATCACTTAGGACCGAGCTGCTCTGTGAGGACAGAGTGCAGCTCGCCACCATTTAGGGATTGATGGGACTCTGGAAATCCTCAGCTGCAATCCTTTTAATGAGCTCAGTTCTCTTAATCGAAATATATTTTGTAGAAGCTAGGAAATAACCTAACCAGATTCTCGTAAAGCAATCAATGTGTGGCGGACACAAACCCAAGTGAGTGCCCCTCGATCTCTGAGGAGGCAGAGGGCTCCCTGTGCCTGAGAGCAACAGGAGAGGCTCTGCAGGAGATACCGCTCCTCCATATTTACAGACGTCACACCTCCACATCTCAAGAGAGATAAACTGGATCAAAAGTTCAAACGAAAACCAAATGTGTTTAGAAGATAGTCGAATTTCCTTTAAATATGAGAGATTCTTTAAATGGAACTCCACAAACTTGATAGACAAGATCTTAAGACAACTTTCCTTTTTTTTTTTTTTTTTTTTTGGTTCTTTTTTTTCTGGAGCTGGGGACCGAACCCAGGGCCTTGCGCTTCCTAGGTAAGCGCTCTACCACTGAGCTAAATCCCCAGCCCCCAAGACAACTTTCCTTAAACAGTAAACTTAACCGAGCAGCACAAACTGTTGGGCTAAAACGTCTTTTTGTTTGTAAAGAAGAAAAGACAAATTAAACACTAACATTGCGGCTGAGCGTAGTGGAGCATGCCTTTAACCCCAGAACTAGAGACACTGAGACAAGAGGATGAAGAGTCTGCAGTCAGCCTGGGCTACAGGGTGAGACCCTGTCTGAAAAACAAGTAGGAAGGGAGGGAGGAAAAAAGATGGAAAGAGAAGGGAAGGAGGGAGGTAACAAGGGAGGGAGGGAGGGAAGGGAGGGAGGAGAAATGTTAAGATGATGGGTGAAATTTAAACCCTGTAAGCCACAGGAGCTCCTGAATGGCACACACACATTACCAAGTGGATACAAGGATACGACCCTCGGGCAAACAGTGCACACAAGGCTTGCGATTGGGCCCTGTGGGAAACTCTGCATGAGACTGCAGAGGACAGGAATACAAAGCAGGCCAACAGACATCAAGAGGCTGAGCCATGAAGTGCCCTGTGGCCGTGGTTCCCTCCTGCTGCTTCTGGCCTCTTTCAGTCAAGACTGGTAACAGCTGGACAGGGACCAAGCAAAGCCAGAGCGCAGAGCTGATGCCTAATGGTTAGATCACAGGCCTCGAGGGAAAACCCAAAGCATCAGAAAAGAATCCGGCCAATCCAGCAAGCTGCGGTGCTACACAGGGCAGGGTTTAACGAGCACCGTGAAAATGTTCTGAATAAGTCGCTGGTAGCAAAGCAGCCTTGAGAGGCCCTGCCATGCTGGAATCCACAAGGACAAGAAAGCCAGAGCACAGCAGAGTGTGGTGCTGAAGTGGTAAAGTCAAGCCCACACAGAAGAAAACGAGACAGGGTGAACATCTTAGACTAATGACTCAAGAATAGCTGGGTTTGAACCTCAGAGGCAGGTTCAATGTGAGCTTAGTTTACAGCATCCCGACAGCATGGAGCGCATGCCCACGTTCAAGGCAGGCAGACAGGACAGCAGGCTGTTGGTCTGATCATCAAAGCAGAAGATTTTATTTATGTTATTTATATAGCCTTAAGTGAATTCTTAATATTTTTAAAAGTTTCATGGTTGCTGCTGTTTTCCAAGACTGCATTTTACTATGCACCCCAGGCTAGCCCAGGCTTCTGACACTCTTACCCTTGTCCTCTACATGCTGAATTTCGGGCCAAGACCAACACACCCAGGAAACTGGACTTTTTAAAGATCATTTTGAATAAAAAGAGCACACGCGTCATATTTCGAAAGAGGAAGATCATCTGGAGTTCACGGTCACAAAATGCAAATGGAGTATCTTGCTAGGCATGCCATATTTTGCATTAAAATCTTGACCTTGGGCTGAGAGATGGATCAGTGGACAAGCATGAGAACCTGAGATCCAAATCCCGGGACGGGCAAAGCTCAGTGTGGCGTGTGTCGGTGCCATGGTGCTACTGTGGTACGGTGGGAGACCGGGTGCACAAAGCAGAGGACAGCAGAGGGCAGGCTCTGCGTGGTGATTTGTATATGCTGGCCCAGGGACTGTCACGATTAGGGGGGTGTGGTCTTGTTACAGCAGGTGTGTCACTGTGGGCATGGGCTTAAGACCCTCATCCTAGCTGCCTGAGAGCCAGTCTTCTGCTAGCAGCCTTCAGCCGATGTAGAATCTCAGCACTTCCTGCACCATGCCTGCCTGGATGCTGCCATGTTCCCACCACAATGATAAAGGACTGAACCTGTAAGCCAGCTCCAGTTAAATGTTGTCATTTTAAGACTTGCCTTGGTCATGGTGTCTGTTCGTAGCAGTAAAAACTAAGAACTCTGTTTCCAGCAAATACCTGAGACTGTCCTCTGACCTTCATGTAGCCACTGTGGCACAAGCCCACCTAAACCCCCATACATGAACACAGGCGCACGCGCATACACACACACAGCAGACACACACACACACACACACACACACACATACACACACACACAATATCGGATTATTTGTCCCTCAGAAATATCATGTGTGTTTAATAGCTTTTCAGCCCACACAAAATCCTGCTTGTAAAACCCACTTGATTGAAGGGTGAGGTGATCCAGGCCTTTAATCCTAGCACTCAAGTGGCAAAGGCAGGCAGATCTCTATGAGCTCAAGGCCAGCTGAGTCTATATAGTGAGTTCCAGAATAGCCAGGGCTACATAGTGGGGCTCCATCTCAAAAACAAACAAACAACAAAACAAACAGAAAAAAAAACAGGAAAATGTTAATGCAGATTAAGGGGCGTTTCTGTCAGAATTATTCTAGTGAGGTTTAATTTCACTAGGATCTCCTTACATCTACACTTAGGACTTATGTCTCTTGACATTTGGAGGAACGGTTAGTATCGCTCATGTCCACTGGCTGTCTCAGTGCTGACATCCTGTATGCTGCAGCTAATGCTCTTGCTAACACTGTGGGACAAAAACCCCCTTCCTGACCCATTGAAACAATGCTGCACCCTCGCTGGCCTGAAGTGGCCTGAGCTGCAGCCACCACAGCCAAGGCTGTCCAACCACAGAAAGTTCAACTGTCTCAGCGGAGTTCGGAGACCACACCCAGGTTTGCTGAGAGGGCGTCCACCATCAGCTCCTGTTACAAATGGAGTTTGTTCTGTCTTTTTCATTTGTTTTCCAGTGAGTGTCACGATAACCACCCAATCTCTTCTAGTTAACCCTGCTAGCCAGGAAACCATCACAAGGCCTAGTGCAGCCTACCTATCACTCTCCTGAGCTCTGTCTCTCACATCTGTCCCAAAACACCACAAACAGAGCAAACTGGAGCTTCTCTCCGAGTCCCAGTAGCATCCTGTTTACTGGAGACAAATTTCAACATCAATCTGGACAGTACCTCCATCAAAGTTCACCTTATCTTGGTCTCTTGAAACCTCTCCAATCAAGTCCCCTCTCCAACCCTATTACTGAGGTCCTGGTGTCCCCCAGTGAGCAAAGCAGGAAAGAAAAAAAAAGCACTCTCCTGCCTCATAGTCTGCAGTTACTCCTCACAACTTCAGGATCAAGAGGAAATTCCTTGGCACAGGCAAAAAGCCTTCTGACTGTGGTCTGCCCTGTACCCCGGATTCTCTGCTCTCTCACACCAGCTCCCTCTCCCCAGTGTCTCCAGATTAGCACTAAACACACCCTGGTTCAAAATAGGCTCAACAGTTGGTCCCCCACCTTATCATCGAGCCTTCTGGGCGTCTAAGGTTTGCATTCCTATCGAGCAGCCCTTGTGAGATACCAAGTACTGGTACTGTTGGCCTCAGAAGGGCGCTGCATGCGCAGCTCTGTGAGCCAGTGTACACACAGCACCCTGGCATCTCAGAGTGCGGCACGGAATGCTAGCTTAATTGTCCCGAGACGCACGCAGCCCAGGAGATGCACACCTGCACCCCAACTTCGTAGATTCGTGTAGAAGAAGAGCGGCAAGGACAGCCACAACGCACTTCCGGTGCATTTTCTGAATTCAGTGTTTTGTTTTCGGCTCCTTAATGTGACCCAGAGCTCACGAGTCTGTGAGGAAGGAGCCAGGCAGGATGGGATTGGTTCACACGAGCTTTAAAAAAAAAAAAAAAAAGACCGTAGCTGCCTGTGGTGGCACGCGCTTTCAGTGCCAGCACTTGAAAGGCAAAAAACGGGCAGGTCTCTGTGAGTTCAAGAACTACATAGTGAGGCTCCATTTCAAAAACAACACACACACACACACACACACACACACACACACACACACCACCACCACCACCAACAACAACAACAACCACTAAATATAAAGACATTAAAAATTCTGTATTGAGAAAGGTTTCAACTTCTTTTAAGACAGCACTTGACCTTCCTGGGCTAAAGACTCTCTTATTAGATGTCTCCTTCAACTGTGATTAATGGAAGTGTTGGTGTAGGGGAAGCAGTTATGGGTCCATCCCCAGGGTCCATCTTGCTGCCCAAGAGCCTAGAATCCAGCAAAGCTGCATCTTAAATCAAGACCGTATCGTCCACTGCGTCTCGGGGTGGGGTCCTGGCAGTCTGCGGCCTCAAGACAAAAGTTAGTATTTCTTACTAGTCATCTTGCAAAAACACTGCTACTGTACATCTCCAAGACAGGAAATGGAGCGTGTGTGGATTTTATCTGCTTCCAGCTGATGAGGTCAAATGGGAGAATAGGAATAGCTAGGCTTCTCTGGGAGGAATGAAGACAGTTTTTTTTCTGGCTATATGAGGGAGCACCCTCACTCATGAAAAGAATTCATCGGTTTGTAGAGCAGAGGTAAAGGAAGTCACAGCCCCACAGATGACCTCAGGATGGGTGGGTAGAAACGGGCTCCATGATTGTCCTGCACAGAAGATGCTGCCAGCAATGATGGCTCCTTGTCCACGCACACCTACCTTCCTTTTCTAAAATGCACAACATCGATTGCATCCAGGATATCCCAACTAAAAGATAACCCCCCCCCCAGCCTCCAGTTGCCAAGGGTCATGGCCACTGGGTTTCTGGGTGAGTCCTTTCAGAGGATCCAGACACGCCACTTTTCCGCTCTCTTTGCTAGAGTGTGAGTGGAAGATGATGGCCCAGTTGCCATTGTGTGATGAAGGATAAACCTTGCACTAAATGTGACAGACAGAAGGATGAGCCTCGGTCCCTGCTAGCTTCATGAGGAAGCATGGAAACAGTCCTGGACCGCCTCCCCCTGGCTTTGTAATGTGAGAGAGTAAACCGTCATTAGGCAAGTCTCCTCCCAATGCCTCAGCCTCATCGGCAGAAGTCCTGCAGAAATACTTAGGGAATGCCAAGATACCAGGAAAGGGCAAAGTCATTGCTCATCCTGGACAACTTGTCAAGAACCATTTCAGAGCAGGTCAGGGATGCAGGCATCCGCGGGTCACAGGTGGATGACTAGAAAGGGACCACATCGAGGCTTAGCAGAGGGTCTGCAAGCACGCAGTGCCAGGTGACTAGGTTAGAGACACCACAGAGCTCGGCCCACTGCCTCTGACGGGACAGACGCCCCTTTACCTCTTCCAGATTGCACAACTCCTGACGCAGGGCAACCTTCAGATCCGTACAGTCTCTCCCACATCTCAGCGCTACCAGACATTCCTTGCTTAACTGTGGGACCTAGTGAGAAGACAGATTCTTAGTCGAGATGTTTGTGAGAACTGCTCCCACTCTGTCCGAAATGCGATGAAGCTTCCCAACTCCAGCCCAGGAGAACTCGGCCAATGCAGAGGTCCCTGTCCTTGGTGAGAGGCTCTGGGGAATCTGTGCTGGTTCTCATAGCAGCTGTTCTAGCCAATTGTCCCAAGACGCACGCAGCCCAGGAGCCAAGGGCTCCAGCAGGGTTCTCCCTGCCTCTGCTCGCTCAGATAAGCCCGTGCTGTGATAACTCTTGTTAGGTGGGGCACTTTAAGCTACGGTGTTCCTATGTGAAAAACTGAACCAGGAACAATGCCCACCTCCAAGTCAAGAAGGGGATCAATAGTCAGAGAAACTCTGGAACATCCTGACTTCTCACTGTATGTCAGCTCTTGACAACATTAAGCTGAGCACATGAGTGTGTGTGTGTGTGTGTGTGTGTGTGTGTGTGTGTGTGTGTGTGTGCAAGCATGGCGTGAATGCCACTAAGTGCACGTGGAGGTCTGAGGACACCTCTCAGCTGTCAGTTCTTTCCTTCCACCGCACGCGTCCAGGAGATCAAACTCGGGTCATCAGGCTTGGTGGCAAATGCCTTATTTTTTGAGACAGAACTCAGTGAACTTGGAGCTTGCAGATTCAGGCAGACTAGATGGACAGCAAGTCCCAAGTCTCCTCCTGCACCTTCCCGGCACCAGGATTGCCGGCAGGCACTGCCAGCTTGCTTTTCACGTTATGCTGAGGATCCCAAACCGGGTCCTCCAGCCCGTGTGCCACTCAAGTCATCTCCACAGCCCCGGACTGAATTTCTATTTATTTTCAAAGGTCTTAATGCTTCTGTCACTGTTTCTCTCATTATCAACAACTTTCATTATTCATGCTTCCTAAATTGCTGTCATTCTTGCCCTGCTGACAAGGCAGCCTTCCCCCAGGCATAATTCCATTCCAATATTTCACACCTGGAGCTTGGGAAACGCTCCTTTTAAAGGATTAGCAATCACGGCTGTTTCTCCCGTTTCTAGCCCCGTGAGTCTCTGCCTCCCACTACTAATGTCAGTGGTCACTGCTGACTCTAATCCCGGGTGACTTATTCTTCAGGGGCTCACAAGGCTAAACCGAAACCAGATCATTGATTGATTTTGGAGTAGATTGAAGTTGGGGAAACGCACACAAAGCAAAACCAGGTCTATGAGGCTCTTCAGAACTGTGTGTACCTTACAGAATAGCTCCAATAACATCTTCTGGCGAGCTCGTTCATATGGGTCGTATGGAAACAGCTTCCTTCCTGGGAAGACGTCATCCAGGTACTCACACGCAATGACGGATTCATAGATCAGCTGACATTGGCTGTTCTCCAGGACAGGAACCTGGCCAAAAGGGTGTTTTGTATAGTACCAATCAGGCTTGTTTTTCAGGTTAATGTTGATGATTTCATGCCTTAAAGGGAAAAGAAGACTCGAAGTGAGACGCACAAAGACAGATGCTCACCTTGAAACGAGAGCAGCTATGACATCAGCATTCATACTGAGAACAGTTTCTTTGACGCTGGAGTTTGGTGTCAAATGTGTGACATGCTTGTGCTCATCCCTACAGTGGGGTTAGGCCTTTCCTAGGACCTCTTTGATCCTCTCCTGCGATTGAGTCCCATGCCTGACATCATCTACCAAAGAGTAGCTAAAGCAAGAAGAGAGCCAGGCTCCATAGACTCAAATGCTCGGGCACACTGACGGCATAAGGCCTGAAAGGACAAATCCAGCAGAGCTTGGTGGCTCAGACCTGTAACCCCAGGACCCAGCAGACAGAGGCAGGAGGGTTTGGTTGTAAGTTACAGAACAGTCTATGTTCCACAGTGAGACCCCCATCTCTGAACCAAAACATTAACGACCACAAAAATGCAAATGTTACTTACAGGTCGGAACAGACATTGGGGAATGTTAACAGTTAATACAAGATGCACGGGAAGCTGTCTGGTCAAGCTGAGATATTAGCTGGTTCCCTCCCCTGGCTGTGCGCAGTGTCCATAGTTGTAAGGAGGCGATAACTATTCCCATCTCAACAGTGTAGCATCCAAACCCTGACCGTGTGCAGCCCTCAGCAGTGTCCAGTACACTAGCAAGCAGTCACTCTTCAGTCCTCCATACTCCCTGTCACTATGATAGGAGCTTTTGAAGGACTGAAGGAAATGAAGGCTACATTCTTCAAAATGGAGATTCTCAATAGATTACTTCACCTCTTCCCATCTAAGGAACGCATCTCCATATCTAGGGACGTTTTGGTTCTCCCCTGGAGTGGGATATACTCCACATGGGTGTGGGGGGTGCGACAAAGAAGCTGGGACGCACAAGACAACCCCCTTTCCTTCTCCCCGGAGGCAGAGGAGTACCTGGCCTTAAGTGTCAGTCAGTGGTGTTCAGGTTGGGAAAGTCCACTCTGAAAAAGACAGCTACGGGGCTGAACATGTAGCTTAGTTAGGAAAGTGCTTGCCTAGCCCCAGGGAGCCCTTGGCTGTCCCCAGCACCACATAAGCCGGGCACAGTGATGCTCTGCTGTAATCCCAGTGTTCTGGAGGGAGAATCAGAAGGACCAGAAGTTCAAGATCATCCTCAGACACATACTGTGTTTGTGGCTAGCCTGAGCTACTTAGGACTCTGTCTCAAAAACAAAGAAACCCCACAAATATTTGCATCAGTTCCTAAGCTGTCCCCAAATGAGCAACACGTTGTATTGCTCTGGCTTTTCTAAAAGCAAACAGAGACCAGGTAACCATAGAGCCAGACAGATTTGAGCAAAGGGAGAGAATCTAGAAATGCACGTTATAGCTATCCGTCGAGGCAGAGTCAACGATACCATTTACAACATCTCCACATTGCTCTCTCTACTCAGTGACATGAACGGAAACGCTGATGTCACTCCTACGACTTCCCAATCCCAGAGCCGGAAGCCAGCATGACACTTGTTTTCTGTGTGTGAGACCGGGTCTCATGTGGCCACGGCTGACCTGGAGGTTGGTATGTAAGCAAGAGTGGTCTTGAACTTCTGACCCTCCTGCTTCTACCTCCCAAGCCCTGAGATCACAGGGATGGATGGCCCTTCACACTTGGTTTTATGTATATGGTGGGAGTGTATGGTTGAACGGCTGGGTGTGAATCAGTGGTTCATGGATGCTGAACAAGAAACTCCTAACTCTGCTACATCCCCAAGCCCAAGAGACTCTTTTTGAATACCTACTGTGTGCCAGGCTCCCTTCTAGCCCTCGAGAAGCAGAACCTACTCTCTTGAGATCCTTTTTTTGGTATGATTGCCAGAGGGCGGGGGAGAGGAAAGAAGTGGCAGAGAGACAGAATAAGGAGTTGGACATGAAGAAGTAAATAGAACAGAGTTAATCCAAGCTGCTCGTCAGAGGTAGGACTACGTCAGGGCAGTTAGGAGGCCTGAGTGAGCTGGGCTGTGCCCTTCCTAACAATCAGTGAGTGGGAGAGAGCCAGTTCACCAAGCGGCATCACTCAGGCTGCCTAGTCTGAGAGTTCATGAAAACCTGATTTGGAAAAGAACTCAGCAGTTCAGGAGAGCCTGTCCCAAAAATCAGTCATTGGAGTCATTCAGAAGAAAGGGAAGAGGGGCCCCTTCTAGGAGCCCGAGACTTTAAATACCCCCCTGGAGATGGTGGGTGCTCTGCCTGCTCAGGGAGCACTTGGCCTCAGTTTCTCACCTGATGCTTTTGGCCTTGAGGACCAGGCGTGTCCTGTGCGAGTAGGGGCAGAACCTCATGCTGTAGATTCGGATCACACCCTCAGGGACCGGCCCTGGGGGACAGCTTCCTACAGAGCAGGGCAAGAGCAAGAAGATGGGGAATCTGGTCAGCCCAATGGGGAGACATTCCAGGAGGAGTCTGTGCACTGAGCCTCAGGCTCCAGAGGTGACATTTACACATACAGTTTGTGCTCCTATCCAGAAAAAGCAACTCTGTCACGTGTCTTCCCCCAGCCCGGGGGTCCAAGTCTAGAAGACTTACCTTTCCCCAAGCATCTTGTCAAATCCCCAGACATCAATGTCCAGGTGTCTACGCAGTGCCCGGAAGCTCACAGTCACTGCCTTGTGGACCTCTGCTGCTGCTGGCTCCAGGCACAGCTGAGCTCCCTCCAGATCCAAACTCAATTTCTCGACGGTTGACAGCACTCTGGTAGGACAGACAGTTAGGGACCCCTGTAAAATCTAACCCCTCACAGATACCTCTCCAGATATGGAAGTCAAAACCTAGCCCCAGGAAGTACTTGTGGCTTTAGACACACAGGGAAAACATTTGATGGGCCCTCATCCACAGGAGGAAGACTGGACATTTAAACCCCAACTTGGAGTTCAAAGGAATCGAATACCAGGCAGATGTTAACTTTTCCTTTCCATCACAAATCCTGGCCTTAGGTAGAGAAGTAACCATTCCTTCTGTATAACCTGTGCACCACATTTTGTCTTTTTAAAACAGCCACATTTTCTCTTGGTTCGGCAAATGGGACAGCAGACTTGGGTTAAGCGGAGACCCTACATCAGTCAGGAAGTAAATACGGCCTTGGTACCACACCGCATGCCTCTCTCTGGGCCTCCCTCATCTCATTTGTGACATTTCTACCTGTTCTGAGGAACTGTCAGTGAACTAGGCCAAGGCACCTAGAGGCCAAGAACCATTTGAGTCCTCCTCCAGCCTTAAGTTCTGACATATGTTGCTTTAGCTGACAGATGCTGTTTTAGTTTCCAAGGACACATAGCTCAGAAACACAGCGGCCACTCCCACACAGGGGAGAGGACGGAGTGGCTGATAAGCTGAGATTCTGAACTCCAGAGGGTGAAGAAAGAAATTCTTTAAACTTTCCAGGACTGAGATGTAGCAGAAAGGCTTACCAACACATTTTTGTTTACAGAGTGACAGGGAAGGAAAGAGGAACATCAAGTGTCTCACACTCAGTTGTATCTGTGAATTATTTCAGTTCCCAAACTTCTGTGTCCATGTAATCGATACTACTCCTTCACAGAAGTGCTCCCAGAAAAAAAAAATTATTTGTCCAAAATAAACACTTAATCGAGTCAAAGAACTTTAAAGGTTCAAAGACTTTTAAAAGGTCCATTGTTGTAGCTGCAACAGTGGAGAGTTTATGCCCAGAAAGACACAGCATACGATGGCAGTTTCGTTGTTGAATCTCAACATTTTTAACTAAAATAACAAAGCCTTATCATGTGTCTTGTAAGATGGGCAACTCTGGGTCTTTGGAATTCTCACCCCTCCGGAATGTCTTGGCTAGTAATGATAATATTTTTTTCCTACAGAATAGAAAATCTTTTTTTTTAAAAAATTATATATAAGTACACTGTCGCTGTCTTCAGACACACCAGAAGAGGGTATCGGATCCCATTATAGATGGTTGTGAGCCACCATGTGGTTGCTGGGAATTGAACTCAGGACCTCTGGAAGAGCAGTCGATGCTCTTAACCACTGGGCCATCTCTCCAGCCCTAGAAAATCTTTCTGAATCTTCAGAACAATGATTCAACTACAGTTTTAGTCAAGAACTCAATGATCCCATGGAAGTTAACCTAAAATAGCAACACACCATCAAGAATGAATGTATACGGATTAGGAAGTAGTAGGGATGTTTGAATAGATGCTGGGAAGCGCACCTGGTGTTGATGGGTTCTTGCCTTGCGGTGCTGAAGGAGGAGCTTCTCACTTTGCACTGTGGAGGATGCAGGTCTGATCAGCAACTGCTAACTTCCCTGGAACTAACTCTGACAGATGGACAGGCTCGACGGCAAAACTGAAACAAGGAACACAGTGACCGAGCCCTGTGAGGTAAGGCGGGGTAATCAGATGGCTTCTGAGAAGACAAATGTACCTCCTGTTAGGTCTCAAACTCAGGACAAACAGCTGAGGTGCCTGTGGCCACCAGGTTTTCCCAGCAGTCCTCGTGAATGGCACTCCCGCCCCCTACCCTAAACTTCTCCAGCCCAGGGACTATGCTGGGCAGCTCCTCCGCCAGTTGCTTAGCCTATGTGACCCAGCCATTTTGGCAACACCAGCATTTTACCCATTTTACTCTTGGCCCTTGCTCCTGGTTTCCCTCTCTCCCTCCCCCATCTCCTCACAGGGCGAACTCCAGATTCTGCTGGATGTCTCCGCCTCTCGCTGTGCCTGCATTCTCCCTTACATCTATAATAAAACCATCCACCCTCAGGAGCAGCCGCGCCCTCTTTTCACTCCTTTTTCCATTCACCCTTCACATAAATAAAGTGGGCAACCACTGAGGAGAGCACATCCAGGTTCTAAAGGGGAAAGCATGAGAGGAAGGCAGATTTCAAACTCAAAGTGAGTCATTACCTTACTAGTCCCATTTACCCTTAAACTGATCCCTACAGGGCAGATTATCCCAGTGGATGGATAAACAGGGGCTAACAGGACCAAGCACATGTTAGATGCCTCACAGCTACTAAATGTAAGAGAGGAAGAGAATTCTGGGAGTTTAACGCTGGAAACAACGCTCTCATCCAAGAGCTTTAGTCAGCATCAGATGCAATGAAATGAACAGTCAGGAAACTTCTCCCCACAGGGTAAATACTGCAGGCTTGCCTCTTAGGTCTCAGCTGCTCAACTCTTGTAATGTAAAAACGGCCAAAGGCAATATATAAATGAATGGGTACAGGTGTGCCCCAGGAAACCTGACCAATGGAACTAAACTTGAAATACACACACACTCACACACTCTCTCTCTCTCTCTCTCTCTCTCTCTCTCTCTCTCTCTCTCTCTCTCTCTCTCTCTCTCTCTCTCTCTCACCTCTCCCTACCTCCACATACAGCCTCCCAACTCTGCAGAGCGGTACCCTTGTTACAAGAGATGGACATATATTGACACATCGCTCCAGGTCCATGATTCACGAGCCATTCACTACTGGTCAACTTGATCTCTACGTCACACACTATGGTTTATGGTTTGGTATTCCCAGCTACTTAAAACGATTCCCAGCTACTTAAAACACTATGGTTTATAGTTTGGTATTCCCAGCTACTTAAAACGATAGTTTTGAAAAGCATTCTTAGCACGTTGAGCTGCATAAAACCCAGCCGGTGGCCTGGATTAGCCTGGTGGTTTTAATTTGGTCATTCGTGGTTGTTTCTGTTGCAATGGCTGAGGTAGCAGTGATCAGAATGGGAACTCCATTTGCAAACTGAGAGGTTCTATTATGCCAGATGAGGAAAATTTCCCGATTCCCCCCTCACGATTCACTCCTCCTAAAGGAAACAAAATCTGAGAGCTGGGGATGGCATTTATAAAAGGGTCACCTGAGCAAACTGTGGTGGGACCTGTTATGATCCTAGAACTTAGAGTCCAAGGCAAGAGGATCATAAACTAGGGCTACAGAGTGACCATTGTCTCAAGATGAAAAGTATGTCAGTTTGTGGGAGGTCAAGTTTTGAGATACAGGTCTACTGGGTGGAGTTAGGACAAAGGTGGAATGAACTCTCCACCTGTGGGAGGCAGTATAGTGTCAGGATTCTCAAAATGGGCAGTGGAACCAGATGGGCTGTGACACCTGCCTCTGGCCCTTGGGCAAAATGTTCAGCCTCTTTTTTTTTTTTTTTCTTTTTTTCGGAGCTGAGGACCGAACCCAGGGCCTTGCGCCTGCTAGGCAAGCACTCTACCACTGAGCTAAATCCCCAACCCCTGTTCAGCCTCTTTGACCTCCCTTTTCCTTGTTTAAGATGACAGCCAAGCAGTATGTACAGGATGGTTTTGAGTATGGCGTGAAATGGTGCAGCCCTCATCAGCGGAGTTCCAGCGCGGTGAACCCCAATATTGAAGAGGAACACTGATGAATAAGAAGGCATTTTAATAGCACGATGCCTTCCCATTTTGCACCCATAAAGAAGACACACATTGCTATTCCGCTTTGTGGGGCATATGAGAATTAGGACCGGACTCGCCACACTTATTTCACCCGTTAACAGTTCAATGCTGGCTGAACGTGTTCAATGCTGCAGGCTACATTTCAGTAATGTGATTTTTAATCTCGCCAAAGATCACAGCAAGTTTTCCCAGGAGGGTTTTCATTATGACCTTTAAGCTTCTTCTCTACTTTCTCCTAAAAATTCAGTAGGTAACTCCTAAATGTTTTTTTTTTTTTTTTTGCAAATGTTCCAGCTGTGCCCTTTCGTGTTTGCATCTCTGTTATATTGACCAGCTCAAGCACGCACACAAAAAAAAATTGATAAGGTCACAGAAATCTATTACAAATAAGTTTTCAGACAGCTGAAATGTGATCATATCCACTGTTTCTCTGTGTGTGAAGGGGTGTGTGTGTGTGTGTGTGTGTGTGTGTGTGTGTGTGAGAGAGAGAGAGAGAGAGAGAGAGAGAGAGAGAGAGAGAGAAAGAGAAAGAGAGAGAGAGACAGAGAAAATGTTTGGCAAAAGCCAAAGGTCTATTGTTTCTTTGTGTGTGAAGGTGTGTGTGTGTGTGTGTGTGTGTGAGAGAGAGAGAGAGAGAGAGAGAGAGAGAGAGAGAGAGAGAGAGAGAGAGGATGGCAAAGGCCAAAGGTCTATTGTTTCTTTGTGTGTGAAGGTGTGTGTGTGTGTGTGTGTGTGTGTGTGTGTGTGTGTGTGTGGTGGGTTGCAGAGGCGAGGTCTTTTCAGATGGGCTCTCATCTTTCTACCTGGCACTTCCTGATTTGGTTGAGCTGGCCCATAAGCCCCAGAGACCCACTTGGGCCTCCTCAGCACTGGGCTTACAAGCACAGGCCACCACACCTGGTCTTCTCTGAGGGCCCGGGGATGGAAGTCAGGTTCTCGTGTTTGCTCAATAAGCTCTTTACCTACTAAGCCATCTCCCCAGCCCCTGAGCTGCTTTTCTGAAAATAGAGGAACCTCTGGTCATGGTGATCAATGATTTATGTGATTATAGGATGGAAATAATTTCTCAACTTCAGTTTGTTTTGAAGAAAGGAGGCCTTTCCTTTTTCCTTCTCACTATGTAACTCTGGCTGTCCTGGAACTCACTCTGTAGACCAGGCTGGCCTGGAACTCAAGAGATCCACCTACCTCTGTCTCTCAAGTGCTGGAATTAAAGGTGTGGGCCACCACCATGCCCCAGCTTGAGCTTTTAAAAATAAACCTTTTTTATCACCAGCCTCTAACATTGGCATAAACTAGATTATGATTATATCGAATCTTTGAAAGCCCGCTTGACATGAAAGATCACTGTGTGTTCCATTATTGTTCACTGCACTCCACGGGCCAGATAAGGGAAAGGGCTCTGCTCTACTCTCGCATCTGCCTTGATTCGGGGTTTGCAAGGAGTGAGGAATCCTAGGGAAGCTCGAGTTCCAATGGCGTTAACTCTGGGACATATTAAATGAGGTTACTGAAATTACCACAGGAGGACCTTCCCTTCCACTTTAGGAAAACTGGGTCAAAGGAGGCCTTCTTTTAAAGTGCTTTTTTCCTCATTCCTGTATCTTTATAACATGTGACACACACATCTTGATAATAATATTTGAGTAGTCAAAAGCAAAATCTCATGATTCTGATATCATTTGTAAACTCCTGCAGAAGCATCAACATCTGCTGAAGCCAAACCACGACAGATATGACCCGAACGTGCCCAGAATTATCCCCGGGACCTTCTTTGGACACCAAATTCCATGGATGCTCAAGAACTTTCTATAAAATGACGTATTTGCAAATAATCTACTCACTCCCTCCTATATACATCAAACCACTTCTAGATGACTTGTAGTAGCCAAGACATGGTAAACTTTGTTACACTGACTACTGACATGAGAAGTCTGATAACAGATCGTATTATTCAGCCTTGCCTCAATCTCTAAGAGCTGTAGAAAAGGAACTTTACAGATGTGTAAACTTATCTGAAGAGCAGTCTCTTTACAACAAGCATAGGCTGCATTTGAAATCACTTCACCTTTTAATAGCTGGGTTAGTCTGTGCAAACAGTGAAAACTTCCAACACCCTGATTTTCTAACACACTGGCATTCTCATCTGAAATGTGGAGGTGTGAGTACCATGAGGTTTAGGGAAATGTTAGTTGGATCAGTATGGCAAACATCTGATACTTAGCATGTGTCTGTCATCTAGCAAGTGCTTAATGCTAGCTGTTACTACGTTTATTTGAATGTAACAGGGACGGACTTTCGTAGCCTTCAAAAGAACAGGCAGTCCCAGGAACGAAATTCTTCTGCCTGTCTGTGTCATCAACTAGTAGTGCCGAACTGAGGGTACGAACTCCAGATCTGTGGAGCTCTGCTTCTGCTTGCCTGTCTCCATCCAAACCAGAAAATTAATGTTAATTACAGGTTTCTGTCTTAAAGAGCATCCACTAATCTAAGATTACTGACTGTTCTTTCCTTCTTACGATTTCTTTACCCTAGTGCTATAGTCTAAGCTCCCTTACACTTCTTTTTTTTTAGTGGAAATTTAAAAAAAGAAAAAGAAACATTAGCTATGGTTAAACACTTGGGTTTTCTTTTAAAATGAAAGTGCAAAATTAAATGTTGGCAATCCTATTCTAAAAAGCCCAAATTTAAGAATTTCCCAAAGTTCAGAATTGACCTCAAAATCCTCTTCCCTTCCGATACAGCGCGAGTGAGACCGAACCACCCAGTGGCGGTGGCAGAAAAGGCATCCCCGAGCAACCTTCAGGCGGCTACGGCTCCAAGCCGGAGTCGGGTCGCCCGGCTGCCGACGCGAAGGCGGGCCCGCCCCTTCTCGCACGGACCTACCCCGCAATTGGCCGCCGAGTCCTGAGCTCCAGCCAATACCTGGCGCATTTGGAAGAACGAACCAATAGGCGACCGCGTTACAGCAGCTAGCTAGAGAAACGAGAGTCAGGCCGGAAATCTAGGGCTACCGCAAGAGGAAGTCGGTAGCAGGCCGTTCCTCTCAGCCGCTGGTCTCACATCCTACTGGAAATCCGCGAGGAACCGCCAGGGCCCGCCCAGCGGCCGGCGGTCGGCCGCACAGACGGCTTCGCTCGGAGCGGGACGCTGGTTGTCCCGTTTGTGAAGTCAGCCAATCCCTGGCTCCCCAGGGTGCAGCGGCCCCACAGCACTGTGAGGAGGCGAAACCCTAAATGCAGCTCTGAGCTTTGCCTGATTGTTATGCGCCCTGAACGAATCACCCCGTGATTTTCGCAGGCAAACCAGAAAACAAGTACAGAAAACCTGCCGGTCGGTGGGTGCCGTTGCTAAGGGCAGTGTCCTCCGGGGTATGTTTTCCAGACCTTCCTGCCAATATCTTAGGGGCCTCACTTAAGCTCTTGACCAGCCGCATCACCCGGAGGATGGGAAGGTGCTCCCCGAGTACCTTCTCTTGTGGAAGTGATAAAAGTATTACGATTAACCTTTCCCAATAGAGATTTCACCCACTCCGTCTTATATACTGAACTGGCTGGTGTGATCTTGTGGTATTGCATATGACACACCTCTATATCTGTCTTATACGGAATTTGGAAGGAAGGATTGAAAGGGCTATTTTAAGTAGGGGCTAGTGAGATCTTTTGGCGGTTAAGTGTTTGCTGCTCTTCCAGGGGGTGATTCGGTTCCCATCACCCATGGCCTCTGCCAGTATCACCGCTCCAGGAGATCTTTAATGCCCTTCTACCCATGAACATCTGAAATTGACATTCTTGAAATCCAAATCTAGATTAGAAGTCTGGATCAAACCAGAGGTGATGGCTTTGGGGGTGTCAGTGAAGACTGTTTGGGCCATTAGAACTGATTGTTCTGAAATAGAAATGGCAGTAGCCAGGTCCGGAAGAAAGAAACCCAGTTAGGCCATTAGGTCAAATTATGAGAAACAAGCCAGTGAGAATAATGGGTAAAATAAAAGCATGCTATTCAATCGATGAAGGAAAACATCATTCGCTGAGGGCTCTTGCCCCTCAGAGCCCATAATCACAGGCCTCGGGGCTGTCCTGTAGGTAGAGACTTAAGTAATCACGGTAGGTCTTGGCATCAATGAAGTGGGATGATGCCACGGGGTCTTCCTGCATGGTTGCCATCCAGAGCTTGAGTTTTGGGGTGTGGTCTATACACCTGTGGGAAGACAACATGAGAGCTGTGAACCAGAGGAACCAGACCGGCATCCCAGGGTCTCACCACCGCAGTTTATCCCCCACTAGACTTTAAAATTTTGTCTTTTAACATGTAAGCCACAGACTAAAAGCTTTTAGATTTGAGTGGAACTGAGGTGTTTGTTTCTCAGAAGAGAAAGCCGAGTTGAGAGTGGCGTGGTTAGTTAGAACTTCGAACTGAGAGACTGACAGACAACAGCCTTAAAATGGCAGTTTTCTATAGAAAATGTGAACTGGGTGGGGGGGGGGGGTAAGCCCCAGACTGCCGTGATTTCTAGGACGTAGAAGTAAGCCAGTGTAGCTGACTGCAGACTCAAAGCATGAGTTTAAAAAGCAGCGTGAAGGGGCTGGGGATTTAGCTCAGTGGTAGAGCGCTTACCTAGGAAGCGCAAGGCCCTGGGTTCGGTCCCCAGCTCCGACAAAAAGAACCAAAAA
Source organism: Rattus norvegicus (assembly GCF_021556685.1). Lineage (NCBI taxonomy): Eukaryota > Metazoa > Chordata > Mammalia > Rodentia > Muridae > Rattus > Rattus norvegicus. Next base: position 260,068,434 of record NC_141534.1, on the reverse strand, counting down.
AAAAAAAAAAAAAAAAGCAGCGTGAAGCTCGTACAAGTAGGTGGGAAGTAAGAGAGTACGTGTGACTCAAACTACATCCGTGTGGACTTTTAGCCAGCAGAAGGTAAATTTTAAGACACGGATGCCGCAGACAGATGTCTCCTCCTCCCCTGGGCTGAGCATGGGTGTGTAGGGGTGACCTGACAGGTCCTGCACACCCAGGACTTTCCCCTCTCGCTGGCCCACATTCACGGCAGCGACATTCACTATTTATCTTGGTTCAGAAAGAGCTCCATAAGTAACATTACAACCCTCATCTTGACCTGTGCACAAACATCCAAATGCCTTACTCATTGAGCTCCAGTGCTTCCAGTCGCTGAAACCACGGCCAAATAAGATAATCGATCATTGAGAGCGAATTCCCACCGAAGAAGGCTGTCCTCTTTTTAGCCATAGCCTGAGTATCAAAGCGAAAACAAGTTTATTTGTGCAAACAGAGCAACATCATTGAAAGCAACAGAGGCAAGTTAGGCAGAGAATGTCTTAAGTCCCCTTTTATCCTGATATAGTCAAGGAGGGTTTTAATGTGATTCAAAGCCCCCCATAACCCAGCAATTCTAACAGCAAGTCTGACAGTAAGCCGGTGGCTCTCAGCCTTCCCAATGCTGTGACTTCTTACTACGGTTCCTGATGTTGTTGGACTCCTCCCAACCATACAGTTATTTTCATTTTTACTTCATAGCTAACTTTGTTACTATTATGAATCATAATGTAAATATCTGTGTTTTCCAATGGTCTTAGGTGACCCCTGTGAAAGGGTCATTTGAGCCCGGAAGGGGTCGAAACCCACAGGTTTAAAACTGCCATAATATAACGATACGCTGGTAGTACAAAGGTCCTGTGCTCACAGACAGCACTAGGGAAACCAGGAATGTTAAACACACAGGGTTGTCTTTTCAAAGGAAAAGATGTATAACCTGTTCTTCCCAGAAGGCTGGGAGTGGAGGTGGCCAGTAGCCTAGGTAACTCCTGTGCTACCTGTAGGGTCAGGCTATGCCTGGCTCCCCAAAAACTCTCACAACCAGGCCTGGGGGTGGCTAATAGTCTAGATGACCTTTTTTGTCATTTGCATAGCCAAGGGCTCTCCCACACTCCTACAACTGGGGCGGGAGGTGGCTGAAAACCCAGATGACCTCGCTATCTGTATGACCGAGGCCACACCAGATCCTCCCCAAGGCCCTTAAGATAAGACATGTAGCCTGTCTCCAGAGCCCTTCTTCATGGACATATACTCTGAGAAGAGTTTCACTGTAATTACGCCTTTGCGCACAGAAGATTGCAGCGTGCTTTAAAATGCCTACAAAAGAAACTGTCTGGTGTCTGACTCTAGATGTTCGAACCCACCACCAATCCCGAGTCATGTGGAACCACATTTCCTTCTTGCTTCATGCAAATTGTTACTCTGCTGAAAGCCTGGTGGTCAGAGATTCCCCAAGCTGATGGAATAGCTCAACTGTGAACACATCACTTGTCCAGAATAAAGACGTTTTGATACAATCAAACCTTAAAACACTGGGCTGCAAGCAGGAAGGAAGGATACATAGTGTAAATGAATCTGATAACCTTAAGACAGAGTGCAAGAAGCCATTAAAACCTGCACAGGATTCGGCTACATTTGTATAAAGTAGGGCCCAAACTTAGCCCTTGGCTCTTAACACAGACACTCTGTACTAGAATGCGTTCTTTTTTTTAAAAGTTGTCAAGTTGTACTTTCATGCATGGGGTGCTTCTCTGCACGTAGTTTTTAGTTGAAGACATAGTTAAAACATCCTAGGAGTAGAAGAAATTGATGATTAAACAGGTAACAATCATTTGAATAACAGTAAAGCTCAAAGGGGACGTTTCTGGAATGTAAGGTGAATCGACACGGAGGTTTCACCAAAGAGGGAAACTGAGTATTATTCGGTCAATTAAACCTGCAGGTTAATCAAACCTGAAGGAGGTGGGGTGCATATGACTAAAATTCATTATCTACTTGTAACACAAGGAATTCTAAAAGACCAGAACCAAACCAGCTTTCCCATTATAAACAGCTTCCATGGGTCTCCTCAGAGATCCTTGCAGGCTTATGCAGTGTGGAAAGATGGTTTGTGTCTTTCTGATTTTTTGCCTTCTCTCACTAAAATAAGAACCTGATCCCAGCTTCCGTGCTGTCCCACAGAAAAGCAGGAATTAGCAAATTTGATTTAAGAACAAATATTTATATATCTATATCTATACATCTATATCCACAAAGAATTACCAGTAAAGGAGCTGAGCTACACACTGCTGTAGGCACAAATTAAAACGCCCCATTAAAGGAAAGTTATTTCAGGAGACTAGGAAGTTCATGATACCAGACCCAAATAAAGATATCAGAATGCTAAATTATGGCTCAAACCCATGAGCCCACAGAGAGAGATCCTTTATTAAGTCTATAATACACATGAGAGTCCACTGAGACCAAACGGCTGCCCCAGCAACACTTAAGACAGCTCAGAACCAGAAAGATCTCTCTGTAAGACCCCTGCGGCGAATCATAATGATGCCCCTCAGGAGTCACAGGGTTTTCAGGTTAGAGCCCGTGGCTTCGCAGCCACCGTGTGCCTTTCAGTTCCTGAGAAGCCGAGGCGTTCCCTCAGTCAGTGAAGCATCCAGGCCTCTCTGTGGATCTCTGGATGTTCCCTTAGTAGTCAAGGGAGTGTGGAAGCATGACAGGACAATTGCTCTTAGATATTGATCTCGTGTACCCTGTATGGCTTGCAAATGTCATTGTATCCTGGCACCTACAACTGTATTGACCCTGACAATGCTATTATAACTCTGTTTCTGATAAAGGTATAAAAAGTCTGCTCCCAATAAAAACTGCCACAGCGTAAGTTTTGCTGTGGACCCTTCAACTGGCTTGGTTTAATTCACGTCACCATATCAGGCGACCTTGACCTGGTAAGTAAGCAGGGACACCCAAGAGACCACAAGCATCAGGCTAAAGGGAACTGGTTCTGTGAACTTTCCGTCAATGTAACAGATGCCAGGAACATTGAGCGTTCACAGTGCAAGAATTAGCAGATTAAGACTGGAGAGATGGGTGGCTCAGAGCTTACAGGCATAAACTGCTTCTCTAGGGGATTGGAGCTTGGTTCCCAGCAACCATATCAGGCGGCTCAGAAACACCTGTAATCGCCGATCCAGGGGATCCAACACCTATGGCCACACATGCACCATCCCCTCACATACACATAATCAAAAGTAATCAAAGTAAAATCTTAAAAACAGCAAATTAGTAACAAGAATAGAGTGGAAAAAAAATACTGGAACAAGCTGCTTAGGATGGAAGGACATATCCCCACTGAAGGAGCACCCCTGCTTCTCCGTGGCAACCTGGGGACAGTATCTCAAGACCACGGAGAATGAAAGGCACACGGGCCTGCATTCCTGGCAGACTTCATAGTGTCATAGTGGGAAGTCTTTATTACATCAGCAGCAGGGAGAAGCAATATGGTGGCATCTACTGTCTGATTGCAACTAGGTTAAATTATTACTTTAAATATAGGAACATGGACTGAAAACAAGACAGAAAATGGGAACAAGTGATGTGGAAACCTAGGTGCGATTTCTCATAATTTTAATGCTGATGTGCTGCTAAGTACTTCAAGCCCGTAAGCCAGGTGTGGTCAGGCGAGCCTGCAACACCAGCGTTCACGTGGCTGAGGCAGGAGGATGAGGAGTTCAAGGCCAGCATGGGCTGCACACTCCACACCCGTCTCAAAGGACTCCATGAGAATATAGTCAACGATGGTACTTTTAGGCGTCTTAACTTATATCAGTTAAGATATATCAGAAATCTGTTGTGACCTCCTCAGACTGGATACTATTTCTAATTGTCAGTGATTCGGAGAGTGAGCTTGTGAAGGCACAAGGCAAAGAAATGCAGACATAAATTGACATTTCTTATGGTGAAAGCTAAGACAAGTGAGTACCTCTTCTAGCTTGCTGAACTCTTTCTTCAGTTCTTCCTTTATGCCCGGATGGTCTTCCTTTCTCTTCGCCCTAATAAAACTCGTAACCAGAGACGGCACCTGAAGGGAGAGTGAGTGCTTAGTTTATCAAGGTGAGGTAATGCCCTGCCCTGCCAACACATAACAACACATAACAACACACAACAACACACAACAAACATACTAGAATCCCTCCAGAGTGCTGCAGAGACAAGCTACAGTGTTTGCAGAAACCATGGCCTGATATTCCGAACCTTTTTGGTAGACTAGGATGTGGGGTTGCTCCAGATTTTGTAATTTGCAGGTAATGGAACCCACTTTAGCAAGTTTGAGCCAGAAACCTCATAAATGGACCCTTGAGTGGCCTAGATTGGGACAAATAGGCCTGGAACCATGGGAATTTTCTAAAGTCATACTGAGAAATAGACCGACGAAGAGGCACCATCTCATATGAGACGACCAGACATCTTTGCCCTTCTACTGCTCCCCTAGAATTTAACCTTGCAGCCACTGCCACTACCTCTGTAACAGGCAAGCGACACCACCACCACCTCCTGTCTCAGCCACCTGAATACTGTGTAACCGGCATGTCCTAACCGCACTCGTACATGTGTGTATGTGTGTGTGTGTGTGTGTGTGTGTGTGTGTGTGTGCACTGAAGTGTGCAGTGCAACAGACCCATGTGTGCGCACGGGGTCAGCAGAACATCAGTGACTTCCTCTGTCGCTTGTCATTTTACGGCTACAACAGGGTCTTTCACTGAGCCAACAAACAGAAGTTTGCTGTTTAGGCTGGGCTGACTGGGGTTTGAGCTCTCTGGATCTGGGTGTTGCTCATTTCCAGCCCCAGCCACCACCATACACACACACACACACACACACACACACACACACACACACACACACACAGATACTAGGGTTACAGGCACACATTGCCATCCTGGCTTTTCATGTGGTTGCTGAGGATTTTGAGTCCTCGTGCTTGCAGAGAAGCATTCTCGCCCGCAGAGCATTCCCTCAGCCATCTTTAAACTCCCCAGCATTACGCATGAGTGTTCTAACCACTTCCACTCTTCTTTTGACTTTATCCAACTAAGCCAGATGACTGCCTTGCCATTTTTCAATGTCTCCAAAACACAACGTTCTCCCTGTCCCTCTCCCATCTTCTAAATATTTTTTTAAAAAACTCTATCTTTCCTCGTAGACAAAAATGTTCCTTTATATATTTACCACGCTACCAAAGTAATTCATCTGAATGTATGTAGCAGAGCCTTGCTATTCTTGGTGTCTAAATACATACCCGTTGGTCATCTCTTTGCTAATACCAATTCGAATGAATCACTCTGAGCACAACTGAGATGCAGGCACCCTACCCAGGAAGGCAGTGCACTGTCCCTGCTAAAGGCTGGCAGTGTCAATTAAGGGCTGACGCTGGTAGGAACCATGTGTCAGAGTCTGCTCTAGGCAATTCGTGTTAGATCTGCCTACAGGTGAACTAACACAATAGAAGTAAAACAAGGAGGCAGTCCCAGAGCACACGGAATGGAATGGCGTTCCCCAAGCTGATCGCACAACCAGGTAGTTGAAGCCATTGAAGGGGAAGCTCAGTCCTCATGTTCTCAAGGTAACAAGATCAAGAAGGGAGGCAGGGGGGCTGGGGATTTAGCTCAGTGGTAGAGCGCTTACCTAGGAAGCGCAAGGCCCTGGGTTCGGTCCCCAGCTCCGAAAAAAAGAACCAAAAAAAAAAAAAAAAAAAAAGAAGGGAGGCAGCTCTGAGGGCAGAGGGCCAACAGACTTGTTGAGGAGACGCTCAGCGGGAAACAGAGCTGGGGTCCTGAGCTGCCTGGCTATGTTTCAGGAAGGCAGCAGGTCCAAGCAGAAATATCAAAAATGTCTAACATTGTTAAGAAAGAGAGAAGACACACAACGAGAACCGGGAGAGAAGGGAGGATGTGCAGCAGACTTTTAAAAAAAATCGCCAGGGGCGGGTCAGGAGGAAGAGCCAATAGGGGTGACTGAAAGATTCCAAACGAGAGCTGGAATTTCCTACACCCACCTTTGAGAATAACTCAAAGGTCATCTTCTGGCAAGCTTTCTCGTACGGGTCATCTGGGAATAACTTCTTCTCCGGGTATGCTTCATCCAGGTACTCGCAAGTGATGACAGATTCAGTGATCAAGTGACCCTGAGTGTTCTCCAGAACCGGCACCAGCCCAAAGGGATTCTTCTCAAAGAACCACTCGGGCTTATTCTTCAGGTTGATGTTGATGATTTCATGCCTGAAAGACACAAGGCTGCTGAAGAGAACACGGCAGTTCCTGTCCCCCCGCATCAGTGTGGATCGATTCTACCATCTACTCAGTCGATGAGCCCCGGGTGGAGAAGAAGAGTTCTGCCTCGGTCCTCGAACCACGCTGCACTTACGGTTCAAGAACCTGGTTCGGATGCCCTCCTGCAGGCAAGCAGCCAATGCTCGCTTTTCTGCTTATCCGACTTGTTTCACTTAGCGTCCCCACCCATTATCCACCTCTGTCACACACTGTAGACTTTCCTTCTCTTCAACAATGGAACACCACATGTAGAGCATTTTCTTTACCCACTTGTCCATCAGTGGCCATCACAGCACACCCTTGTAGACAGCGCTGTACTGAACACAGGAAGGCTGGTGTCTTCAGCATCCTGACAGGAGGCAACCAACTGGATCGTGCACAAGCCGGCTCAGTATATTAGAATCAGCCTGACAGAACCTCGTTTCATTTTGATTCGGTTCAAAATGAACCGACTCGACTGAATTCATTTTGCTAATATGAACTCTGAATCCTCGTTTGCAAGGGTAATTTTTTTTAATCCTAAAAATCTCATAAAACGAACCACATTAAATCCACACATTTTGATATGTTTTCCTTAAAAAGGTTTCTAAATCTTAAAAGTATGAGACAAGACAGACGGCCCAGTTGTTAAGGGTACTTGCTGCCCTTGCAGAGGATTTGCGTTCCGTTCCCAAGACCCACGTTGGGGCTCACAACCATAATTCCAGTTCCTGGGGATCCAATGTCCTCTTTTGCTGTGTGGGATCCTGCAAGCACATAAACTCATGCACGCGTGCACACACACATGCACATGAAGATAATATTTTAAAAGTATACAAAATAAATTAAAAGAAGAAAGAATCTATTGGAGCCAGGCTAAATCCAGATTGTAATTGTGTATGCCTTGTATCCCGCAGAGACTGTAAGAGAAAGGAAAGAGTTCTAATCCTTACAGCGATGTCTGTATAACTCAAATCAGGCGCGACGTCCATTAGGAGAGACCACTCAAAAGTAAGCTATCCCGTCACGTCTGATTTCCTGTGTCCTTACCCACAACAGATCGGGTTAAGTTTATGGATTTCAGTGCATAATCGTTCACAAGAACAAATAGTCAGGGTGAACACTTATGTGTGTGCGTGCTTGTGCACACACATGCATGCTGAAAGGTTTACAGAATAACGAACACATAGGCCACCCACCATGGGAAAGACAAAACCCTCTGTCATAGACTAACGTCCATCTCTGAGAATTACATTTTGAAAACGGAAGGCAAGTCCTGGGCCCTGGTGATCAAGAACACAGGTGAAGGCTGGAAGCTTGGCGGTTTGAGCCAACACTCAGCACGGCTGAGCCCACAGGCTGGAGGATGCTTCTTTCAGGGAGTATGCAACACACAGGACCTGTTTAAGATGTCACTGCCCCCCAAAAAAGTTTTCTGAGGTGCAAAATCGTCTGTGAACATGGAAGTGTGGTTATACACACTATCTGAAGGTAGCCCTTCTCCCAGTAAGAACCCCCACCCCGCTGTTAAGGTAGTCATTTCAGTTTTGCTTTAGAAAAGTGCTGGTGCGAAATATAATTCTTTTCAACGCAGAGTTTCAGTGGAAAACACAAAACACAAATCATTGGGCTCCCTGAACCCAGCTGTGCCCTGTTTTTGGACTCTCTCATTTTATGTATGAGGACAATAAATATCTTTTATTTTTCAATTCAGTTTGAGTTTTTGTTATAGTAAAAGTTATGACTAATACAGAGAAATTGCTTTAGGTTTAAAAAAAAAAAAGACAAAAAACACAAAATGTTTTCTTATGTTCAAAACCACAATCTCCCATCCAAATGAAATTAAAAATCATTACAAAGTGACAATTAATTTTCAAATACTTCTTTAGGTTACATCTTAATACTTAGAGAAAAGAACTGCCTGTCTAGCCATTTCGCCCCATGAACTAAAAGTCGTTTATCAATTTTAACTTTAAACATGAAATTTTTCTTAAGGGTGAGCTTCCAAACAGCAGGTGTTTAATAATTGTTCAAAAGATTCCCTAAGACACTGGAAGGAAAATGATCCGGTGGACACGGTAACATAAAAGCTAAGAGACTTGCCAAGTGTAGATAACCGGTAGGTCAATGACTGACCAATGAGGCTTTGCAAAGAGACTTGACTTAGACACTTCCCTGTGTTTACAACCCATATAGCTGTGCACAGGACTTAGAACTCTGCTAGGCGGTTGACCTTTGTGCAAGGCGAAGCAAGCCTCTAGTTCACCAAGAATCCCGAGCTGAGACAGCCGCCTCAGTGTTCCGCAATCTTGTGACCATGTAACCTCAAGGAGAAAACAGCTTTTTTGAACTACAGAATGCTTAAACAGGCTGCCTTAGAGCCCTTGAGTCCGTGACAACTCCCCGCCTTGAAAAGAGGGTGTGCAACTGAAGTCTCTTACAAAAGGCAGAGACTATCTCCCCCTGAACACAAAGCCGACGCCCCGAGGGTTAGAAGCGGAGCCGCCTGCCCCACCACTAGCCCCGCGCGGCTCGCCCTCGTCCTCACCGGATTCCCTTGGCCTTCAGGACCATCAGCGTCCTCTGAGCAAAGGGACAGAACCTCATGCTGTAGACTCGGATCTGGCCCTCCGGGACCGGGCCAGGGGGCGCGCTTCCTGCAGGAGAGAGGAGGCGGTCACGTCCCGGATAGCACGGGGATCCTAGGCATCCCCGATACCCGGAGCCTTCCCGCCACCGGCAGCCTCACCCTTCCCCAGGCTCCTGGCGGACGCCCCGGACATCGCTGCGCCGAGCAGACGGAGAGCCAAGAGGGTCCTGCTCTCGTTTGCGGGTGACTCAGGAAGCACGTGGCCAAGTCTCGCCTGGTGGCCTAGAACTCAGCCCCGCCCAGACCGCGCCTCCTGTCCCGGAGCTGCCCCCACCCCTCCCTTAAAGGAAAAGCATCCGCCTCTGGATCCTGCTGCTGCTTGACCATAACGGATGGGCTCCCACGTTCGCTGAAGCGGTAGTGCAAGGAGGGACAATAGCACAGAGACACACACCCTGCCTCCACACAAGGGGACTTGTGATTTCTTGTGTCATGTGGTGACCACCTGGAGATGGCCAAAACAGAGATGCTCAGAGTCAGTCCATCCCTCCAGGCAGAAGGTCTTCTTGTCTGCCTTCACACAGGACTCCAGCCCCGACCTCCATACCTCCCACACCCACTCCACTGACATGCCTTGGTAGTGCAAATTGTACTGACATCGGGCTTCCGACCCTTGGTGCTAGCTAGGAACCCCTGAGTCCTACTCTCAGCCCCATCTCTGCCCCCAAGATTTCCAACATTCCAGAGGGGTCTAGCTGTAGCCTATGACTCTCTGGAAATGGCCTAGCCACCTGGAGGGTCTTTTCCTTTTTCTGTCAGTACTAACTTACTATAAGCCACCAACCCTACTGTCACCCACAGAGGCGCATTTCGGCATATACAAAAGAGCACACATCTGGATGTCTGGATGTTATTAGCCTCAGAATGTGATTGTGCTTTCAAAATTCCATCCACAAAACATTTGTTTGGAAACCTAGAAAGAGCACAAGCTGATTTAAGCACACTGGGCTGAGGGAATTTAGCCTTTTGAGTCTATAGAAAAAAAAAAAAAGATCTGGCCAGAGAGTGTGCATAAACTGCTGTGTTCTTTCTTAGGCGTGAGGAGAGTCTGCCTGCCAGGATCCACATAGCGAGTGGTTAAAAGCTAGTAACTCCGGTGCTATTTACGAAAGAATACGTCTGGGGTTTGTTTCCAGCTCTACTATTGGAAGAGCAGAGAATGCCCTTGGAGCCAGCTCCAGTGTTGATCCTGGCTTCACCAGAACTATGGAACAAAGTGTCAAGTAACTTAAGTGGCTGATGCATCTAACGATTGCAGCCCAGAAATGGCAGCAGGTGGAACTTTCCATCTAGATGGACTAGCAAACATGAGCTCTTCAAATAAAGAAAGAAAAATATACAGTTACAGAAGACATTATTGGTCATCCTAGAGATCATGCCCAGGTCCTAGCAGCTGAGAACATAGCACTCAAATATCTGGGCAGATATCTCTATTGGCCACAGTTAAAATGCCACAGAACGATACATTTCGTAGCTGTAATCTTCAATAATTAGCCCGAAGAGATTAATCTGAACCGACTACATTGCAAGAAGATGAAAAATTAAAAACCCTGGTGACAAGAAATAGTTTCCAACCTTCCATGCAATGCCTACCTTCACTGCCCAGATCTGTCTGTCTGATACAGCAATCTTCTGCCCCTTTTCAGGAGAGCGATGGGTAATTTCATACTGTTCAATTTATACTCTGTATTGACAGGATCAAGTTCAGGTTGTTGAAGGTCTTATTAACTGCCTCACAGATGATGTTCTAATAAAAACTTTTATTTTTATATGTTATGAATAACTGAATTATCTGACTATTAGCTTTTACAACACCCCATTCCAGATATCAGGGACTGCTCAAGATGAGCTCCAGCCATTTCTTTTTTTTTTTTTTTTTTTTTTTTTTTTTTGGTTCTTTTTTTCGGAGCTGGGGACCGAACCCAGGGCCTTGCGCTTCCTAGGTAAGCGCTCTACCATTGAGCTAAATCCCCAGCCCCCAGCCATTTCTATAAACCTGAAGACACCTTGCATGCCGGGAGTAAAAGAACTTGGAAGGTAGATCATCTCATAAGATCATCCAAACAGGAGCCATCATCTTGGGGGAACCGAATTGTCCACACAAGCGATAAAGACTCCTTCAAGGTCACTGAGCCACTGTTCAGCCAAATCATAGCCTGGCCAAACCACAGCCTGACCAAATCATAGCCTGACCAAGCCACAGCCTGATCAAGCCACAGCCTGACCAAGCCACAGCCTGATCAAGCCACAGCCTGACCTAGCCACAGCCTGACCAAGCCACAGCCTGTCCAAGCCACAGCCTGACCAAGCCACAGCCTGACCAACACTGTTTAATGGAGCATGCCTCTTACCACTCCCCAAATTCTTCTTCTATTTAAATCTAAAGCCATGTTAGCACCCTGAAGGAAGGACAAAATACTAAAATGGCCATTTTATTTAAAACCTTTTCATACAATTTTACAATTACTTTCATTTCTTTCTTTGAGTCAGAGTTGGTCCTCTAGCCTAAGGCTTTGGTTACATAAGCTTTTCTGTTTGGTTTCATTAATTCTGGAGCTGCCCACAGCAGGGGAAACAGATTTTATCAAAGAGTTTCCATGGAAAGATACTGGCTAAATGACAGAGTGAACAAGCTAAAAAGCTAGTCTGATCAGTGAAAAAATTAAATACACACACACACACACACACACACACACACACACACACACACACACCTCCCAATAGTGTTACGACTGGACATCACCTTTTAGACATGTAAAGTGAAAGACATTGACAACTGCAGCACACGTGCATGTGGCAGAATTAGAAAACAAAAACAAAAAAAGCCCCATCAACATCCTTTAGGAGAGTATGTCCCTCCAACAGGAAGGACGAGAATGGAGGAGGGCCAGTTCATGTTGTTCAAGGGATGATTCAAGGATTTTGGCCACTTTCTGGAAGACAGCTTGTAGCCAATGGCCCTGCTGTGACACAGGATGAAGTGGGGACAGGACACAAGGGAACTTCCTGTGCAATTTTTTACTATGTAATTTGGAAAAAATGATTTAAGAACGTGATCTTTTATTATTATTATTTTTGAGACAGGATCTCTCTACATAGTCCTGTTTATACTAGAACTCACTTCTTAGACCAGTCTGGCCACCAACTCCCAGAGATCCACCTGCCTTGCTGCACGCTGAGATAAAGTGTGCTCTGAGCCCAGCTAAGAACCTGGGGTCTTTAGAATGGACAAGCACCGTTTCCCTGCCACTGCTGAGGCCTGCAGTCTACCACCATGGCTGAGGAAAGCATTTGCTGCTAGAGGTGTGATGGATGTCAATACTCCAAGAGGTGCTGAAGACCACCCTTGTCCACGGTGGCCCAGCACATAGCTCACATAAAGCTGCCGAAGCCATAGACAAGCACCAAGCCCCTCTATGCCATACTTGCACCCCATTGTGATGAGCCCACATATGTGACATTGGTGGAGGCACTTATTCTGAGCACCAAATCAACTTAATGAAGGTTAATCACAACTGGAAACTAGGGGAATGGGTAGCCCTCTGCCAAATGATGGGGAGGGAAAACTGTGTAAAATGGTTGGTTGTAGTTGGGGAGTGATTGAGGATTACAGCAAAGGATCTCAGGCCAAGGATGTTACCAAAGCATACTTTGCATGCAAGTAATGAATAAATAAATAAATAAATAAATAAATAAATAAATAAATAAATAAATAAAATTTTTGGCTCGTGGGGTAAAAAAAGAGTGTAAAACCTTCTACTGTTACAAGGCAACTGTCAGCAGTGAGGTGGTGGCACACATCTTTAATTCCGGCACTTAGGAAGCAAAGGCAGGTGGAGGGTCTCTGTGAGTTCAAGGACAGCCCGGTCTACAAAGCTAATTCCAAGATAGCCAGGGTTACAAAGAGAAACATTGTCTTTAAACAAACAAACAAAAAAAGCAATTGTGTAGTAGAACTATATAGGCAATTATGAAAACATGTTTAAATACATTATTAAATGAAAATACTGCAGATAAGTATGTAAGAGATAAGGGTTTTTATTCCCTAAGTATTGAGTGCCGTCTCAATAATACCAGCTCATAGATGAGAAACTTAGAGGTCAGAGGTCAAGCGACTTTCTCAAAATCAGTACACTTTAAAAGAGCAGAGCTGGACTTCCAACTGCAGTCTGGTCCTAGACTCTCCTAAAACTGCTACCGTATTGTATCCATTCTAAGAGTCACATCTCTTCACAGCTTAAAATCTCCAAACACAGGGACATATCTTAAAAAGGCTGGGGGCTGGGGATTTAGCTCAGTGGTAGAGCGCTTACCTAGGAAGCGCAAGGCCCTGGGTTCGGTCCCCAGCTCCGAAAAAAAGAACCAAAAAAAAAAAAAAAAAAAAAAAGGCTGTAGGCTGGGTGACCACCCAGCTCCTGTTTGAATGTCCAGGATGAACGCCTATGGCCTGGGATAAAATCCCCAGAGAGTAAAACCGCACTCGCTGCTCCCTTAAACTAAAAGGTATAATTCTCACAGAGGCCGGAACTCAGAGGTAACAGACCCTGGAGACTACAGGCAAGATTTGAAACTGAATTCAGAAGAGCTGGGTTCAGAACGAGCAGGTTGTCATCTGCCATTTCCTTATTTTAGGCTCGACAGGATAAAAATCTATTCCTAAATGAGTTAGTTGTGTTACGAAAACAAGTTTGGCTGAGCTTTAAAAAGTGATTTCCATGAGTGCAAAGTAAAGCCCTCCAATTCTGTCGTAAGGTACCTGACACATAGTTTCCCCTTCCAGCTCATCTTATATTTAATTCAAGGCGGTCAGTCCACTTCCTCATGGTTCTCCTCCTCATTTGCTTTGTATCTTTTAAGAAAACTGTGCTTATTTGAATACTAAGAGCAAACAGAAGCCCCATCGGCCACACTTCCGCTCTCCATTTGGACCGACTACAAGACGGGGCCACACATCTGTACTGAACATTTTACTAAACATTTTACATAAAAGTCCAGGTCGTTTTGTTTGAGACAGACTCTTGCTGTATAACCCAGGCTGGCTTTGATTTCCCGGTCCTCCTGCCCCAAATCCCCAAGTTGCTAAAAGTTCTTTTTGCACTGTTTCATCTGATCTTCACAAAAGCACCGTGAGGGCATCCAGGGAAATGTCATCAGGAAAAAAAAAAGGCATGGGAACTTAGGAGATGTTGCTGGTCTTCTCAGTTACCACAGCCTATTAAGAGACACACAGAGAGAATCTGAGCTCGTAGTTTGAGAGCTCACTTCTCTAAATGCTAGGTTCTGAGTAGATCATCTGAAGGCAGATACAGTCTCTTCGCACTGTGGTTTCGTCGACTCTAGCTTTTATCTGAGAGCGCAACATGGCGCTTATTCTCAGTGCAATGATAGGAAAGCCACAGAGCATGCGCGCTGGTTTAGGCAAGCCCTCTGCTCTAGTCCAAAGGAACTCGGAAACATGAAAGACCCCAGAGGACTAGGCATCAGCAGAAAAGTCAGATTAAACGATTAGAAAAATAGAAGGTGCTGATGGGTGTCACTGTCATTAAGCTTCTGTGAGAAGTTAAGACAAATTGAAATAAATAGGGAACCCAGTAAGAGAGAGAAAGGAAACCCCAAACCTCAGAGGTTCTGACTGGTTACCCACTAAACTCGCTGTCAACAGCTGCATTATCACAAGATAATAGAACCGAGGCCAGAACGTTTATACTCTATGTACTCCTGACTGAACCAAGGTGAAACCAGTGGGGTTCAGATGGCTGCACACACGGTAAACAAAGAGGAGGGAGTGTTAGCAAGGAACCTATCCCCCCACCCCCCGGACTTCCTCAGTCATTGTCCAGAGTCAACTCCAGTGTCACACACTTTGTCGGAGCAGAATCTCCGCATTCCCTTGGGACTGACACAAAATCCACCGCTTCTGAGGTCATGCCACTGAGTGATCCATTATTGGATTCTCACCAGGCTGGCTTTAAAAATAACACCTCTGACATGCCTGGTAACGGTTGCCCTGGTTACTCTGCAGAAACATGAAGGCGTTTTGCTCAAATCTCTGACTCTCTCCTGGTGCCTGCACAGCTACCTAGTGGGCGGCAAGAATGAGATAAAAGGCCTGATGTCTTTATGTCGTGTCTGATCCATTTGCAACCACTGAGTAGACACTGCTTAGCTCCGCCTGCCATCTGGCCGATTGTCTGAAAATGCTTCGTTCAAGACGACAGTACAGAAAGAACTTGCCTTAGTGCCTATCAGAGCAAACATGCACCTTTTCTCCTCCAGTCTGGGGTGCCTCAGCATCTGTCCCTCACTCTATTACTAGGCTCAGAGAAAACCAGAAGACCAGGGTATTCATGACACATACTGACATTTTTAATACTCTGACTTCATATCTCCTCAACTCGGAGAGTTTGGTGGTTTGAATATGCTTGGGGCACGGGAAGTGTCACTATTAGGAGGCCTTGTTGGAGTAGGCGTGGCCTTGTTGGAGGAAGTCTGTCACTGTGAGGGTGGGTTTTGAAGTCCTATGCTTAATCTCTGCCCAGTATGGAAGCTTTCCTGGTTGCATGTGGAAGAGAGTTTCTTGTCTTGTCTTCCAATCCAAGTTATAGAACTCTCACCTCCTTTTTCTGGCACCATGTCTGGCTGGACACTGTCATGCTCCCCACTTGGATGATAAGGGACTGAACCTTTGAACCTGTAAGCCAGCTCCTGTTAAATATTGTCCTTTATAAAAGTCGCATTGGTTATGGTCTCTCCTCACAGCGATGAAACCTTAAGTGTTTTGTTTTGTTTTGTTTGCCCCTTCCCATGAACATCCACAGACATCGCTGGCTATTCACAATAGTGGACGAGCTACTGTCAGAGATGCAGCTCATCCTCCTACTACAGTCCAAAAGGCCACTCGTGCCAAGGTTTAATCACTGCTAACTTAGTCTGACCCACCATCACCCAGGCTGTTCAACCATAAAGCATTCTTTTCTAGTCACAGGTCACTGTATGTCCTGGTGATGTCAGCAGCAGGAGACTCAGACGTATGCTCTGTCAAAAGTCTATATTTATACCACAAAGTAGATGTTACTTGTGAGCTCATTGCTCTAAAATACATAGCATATAGGAAGGCACAAATGGTCATTTATGTTTCTGAAGTAACTCATTCACTGCCATTGTTGGTGATGTCAGGGAGGGAAGGATTGCTCCACATCTCCATGCTGTTTCACCTAATTGGGAGTGGAGAAGTGTCCAGACTCAGGTAAAGACCAGGATCTGGGTCTTACCTACACACACACACACACACACACACACACACACACACACACAGTGGACATGTACACACCGACATTCATAAACCTAACCATGCATGCATACACAGGAATTGCAGGACAAACCAATAGGAAGAAGATTCAGAGTTTGTTAAGGATAAGCCCAGTGTGGTAGAAGGCAGAAGCAGGCCAGTCTCTATTAATCTGAGGCCAACCTGGATTTACAAAAGGTTAGACAGGACTAAGACCCTGTCTCAAAAAACGGAAGAACAGAAGAACGCAAGGAGTGAACAAAGCACACCCCAGAGTGTGGGCATGGGCTTCTCAAAGAAGAATTTATTAAAACTTACTTTTAGCATAGATGTTTGGGTACAGAGCTTAAGAGAAACAACGATTCCCAGGAGATAAAAAATAAAACAGACTAGTGTGGATGTGGGATTCTCAAGAGAGTCCCAACTGAGTGTCTTAGCATTAACCTTATATAAATTTTGACAGCTTTCAGTTACATCTCAAAAGACTGTGTGTGTGTGTGTGTGTGTGTGTGTGTGTGTGTGTAAGAGAGAGAGAGAGAGAGAGAGAGAGAGAGAGAGAGAGAGAGAGAGAGAATTATAGGAGGTCCCTTAAATGAAGTTAAAACGGTGATGTATGACTTGTAGGGTGAAAGGAAATTCTGATGAGAGTCCTAGAAAACTTCAGGTGTACGGCTTGGAAAGCAGTAAAACCTCAAGCCAATGCTAATGGTATTGGTATAAGTGTTGCAGCTCTGCCCCGGATGCTGCCATGTTTCCCCAACGGGAGTGTAGAAGTTCTGCTTCTCTGGAGGGGATGATTTCCCCAGCGAAAGTGTTACATTTCTGCTGGAATGAAGGTGTTAAGAGTTCTGCTCAGATAGGGGGAAGGTTCCCCAGCCAAAACTCTGCACTGGCAAAAAGTGTTACAGCTCTGCTCTGAGAGGTCTCCTGGCAAACCGGAGCGACGAAGTCACACTGCATAGCAAACCTCACACAAGAGACTTCCTGGGAGGTTAAAAACCCGGGCGACCCAAGCCGAAGCCAGGGCTTATAAATGATTTCTTGGGGGGGGGGGGGCAGCGCTTTCCAGAATGAAGATTTACAGGGTGGTGATTGGTGAGATTTCAATACCTGAGCTCAGGGATTGGTGGGTTTTCCTGATCAGGGATTGGTGGGTTTTCCTGATCAGGGATTGGTGAGTTTTATGCTACATTTGGGATGTTTGATTCTCAGCTGCCAGATTCTAGCTAACGGGCTTTCCTTTCTCTTGGCTCCACGGTTCCCCATCTTTCTGTCCTACCTCAGTATCATTCTTGTAACTACACACTGACGCTGCGGATTTATTTCTTCAAATGTTTGATACTCTCTTCCTTTGTCTCTCTTTTAAAAAAAAAATCCCCTTTCTTCAACTTACTTGAACACACCCATAGTTTATTACTATAGGGTAAAAGGGCTAGGGAAAGAACACTGTGACCCTGACTTGACTGGAATCCCACCAATCCCTTAGCTTGCCCTTTGGATTCTGATTTGGCTTTCCGTCCACTGGGTTCCGAGCGGGCTCAACCAGTGCTGGGAAATAAATGAAATACTCCCGGCGCGTTGCTAGGAGCAGCATGGCAGGGGCACCATGCAAAATTAATAGCGGCCTTGACATTTATTAATACTGAAACTATTTGCCGAGGAGGAGCCACTCCAGCATCCACAGCCCAGGGTCCCCTGGCTCGGCTTCGCTTGCCGCTCGCCTATAGGCGGGCCAGCCAGCCAATGGGCGCGGGGTTCCCGGTCTCCGGGATACAGATGTAAACAGTGGAGTCTTCGCGGGCGTCTTAGCCCGACCCGGCAGGGCTACGGAGTAACGGCCGCAGCCCCGGGTGGGCTGAGTCGGCATGTCGCAAGGCCGGGAGCGCGACGAGGCCTCTGCCACAGTCATACCCTCTGCCTCTGCCCATTACTCCGGAGCCTCCCTGTCGGTGAGGTGCGGCACCGCGGCCGCACGGAGCTCGGGGCGGGGGTGGGAGCACCTCGGACCCTGCAAGCAGACTCGCTCTGCTTCTCCACCTCCCCACCCCACCCCATCCTCTTGGTCACCTGACCAAATGACCGGCGCTCAACTTCCCACCTCACCACACTGCTCTCCTGCTAATGGACCCTCGCTTGTTTGCCCAGCATCTCTCTCCTCCATCTTCCGTTTCTGCATCCTTTCCCGCCTCGGTATTCCCCACAGCGGTCAGCCCCAGAGTTCCTGCAGCCCATTCCGCCCTCCTCTTCATCAGCATCCTCTTAGGCGACTCCCTCCCTTCTAACTCCTTCCTTCTCACTCCGGATTCAGGTGCACAGTTGCTGGGCCTTAGACATCTGGAAAAGCTCTAACAAGACTTTTCTGTCCCTCCACGTTCTGGAGGACTGTTTGCAATTCAGCATCGTCCTCTGTCACTGCTGTGCGTTTCCATGTCATTGGGGTGGGGGGCGGGGACTCAGAAAACCTATGTCCTTCACTCTCTTTCCTCCATTTTCAAATATATCTTTAATATTTAAATAAACTAGAGTTTTCCTTATCTCAGACTTTCCTTCCATCACATACATACTACACAATCCTAAATGTACCTTTTATGTTCTAACTCCTTTGTCCCTGTGGATTTCATATTCTATCCGTCCCTGTTTTTAATTTGTATTTTTTTAGGTCTAAAATAGCCACGTATTCTTCATGTGTGTAAATTATAAGCAAGTCACGGGCTTGCAACCACATAGCCTGCTGTCCTACTCAAAGGGGTTTTTTGTTTAGTTGATTTTTTAAATTGATTTTGAGTTTAGTTTTTAAAAAGAACAGTCAAAAGAAAAGAACTCTGGATACTTCGTTTTCTACAAGTTCCTTTTTACCTAGTGAGCCATCTCACTGGCCCCAGACCTATTGATTTTTACATTTCTATAGGCCATTGACTCATGCTGGTCTCACAGTGAGCATGTGTGTCCACCCAAAGGACAGAAACAGTAAGGGTGCTAAAAAAAAATGGCGCAGATGTGTTTCAAAGATTGGGATGGCTTTGCAGTTGCTGTGCTGTAATGGAAACGAGCGTGGATTTTTACTGATGGTGATCTATCTTTTCTCAAAGATGGGTGCAAGGATTCCCTAGTCAGAACGTTCATTTTGTCAATGACAACACCATCTGCTACCCTTCTGGGAACTATGTAATATTCATTAACTTGGAAACCAAGAAGAAGACTGTACTCCAGTGTATTAATGGGATCGTGGGCGTCATGGCAACCAATGTCCCCGGTGAAGTCGTGGCTTTCTCTGACCGCAGACTTAAACCCATCATCTACATATACAGCTTTCCTTCACTGACCAGAAAAATCAAGTTAAAAGGTATCTGGGAGACCCTCCCCCTCCCACCCCCACCCCTGGAACTGAGGGCGTTTGTTTTGTTTGTTTTTCTGAGGTTTCTCTGTGTAGTCCTGAGTGTCCTGGGACTCACTCTGTAGACCAGGCTGGCCTAGAACTGAGAGATCCACCTGCTTCTGCTTCGCAAGTGCTGGGATTAAAGGGGTGCACCACCACGCCTAGCTGGCTGCTGAGAAAAAGTTTTATGTGAAGAAATCTAGTTCTTATGAATGAAGGTGTTTTGTGTTGTGAAAGGTTGTTTTAAACGCATGCTGATAAGCTGACCACAGAAGGTTTAACCCAGTATGCCACAGCCTTCTGACTTAACCATGGTGTGCTTCCTGCCAACACTGCATTACTCCAGAAACTAGCTAAAAGGGCACAATCATCCTGTTGTGGTAGCACACACCTGTGGACCCAGAAACTTAGAGGCTGAAAAGGAAGGCTTATCTTGAGCCTGTGAGCTAGCAACTAGCCTGGGCAAGTTAGAAACAACTACTTCCTCAAAAAACACACCAATTGACTCCCAGCCCAGACCTAATAAACCAACACCTTAGTTTGTACAAGATTTCTCAGGTGATTCACACGCATTTTAAACCATGAGAAACCCAGGGTTGCAGACCTGGCCTCTTCTGGAACAATGTTTCTTCTTCTCTCCTGGTGATTTATTGGAATAGCAAACACAAAAACAAGTCTGAACCTCCCGGTTCTTAACCACAAATGGGGCTAAACACACAAAACAGGCACTTATCCGCAGCTATGCCTCCAGGAGCCTCTAACTAACGATCCCTGCCCCCATTTAGGACAACCTGAATGGGAGAGTGGTGATTACACAGGCCTGTAATCCAGACTTTGGAAAGGTGAGGACGAAAGGTCCAGATTCTACAACCAGCCCAACGAAAAATAAGGCTCTGCCTGGGACAAAACTAACAGTTATAGCCCACGTGCCCAGCGCAGTCAGGAAACTCATCCCTGGCAGTGCCTTAGTTTCAGAACCACACTGGGTCAAGTCATCTCCATCTCTGTAGTTTACAAGTTATTTCTGGGGAAACAGTTCAGTGTTCTTCCCAGATTAAGATGCCTTAATGAAAACATATTCCAGTCCTAAACTGGGAACTGTCTGTGTGGACTGCAACCACGATTCATGTCTAAGATGCCCTCAGCTTAGCTTTGTTCCTCCAGCCCTGGGCGTTATTAATCAGAAGTTAATTCAAACCAGTGGACAGCATCCATATTGAATCACAAGTCTAAGAAGAATTCGTGGTAAAAACTGAGATTAATCATCGAGGAAATCTGTTATCATCAGTGTCATTAAGATCATCCAGAAGGCCTAACCAATATGATAAAATTTTAACAAAAATATATAGCTTAGGGACAGAACATTATAGGTGATGCGGTCATCTGCTAGGACTTAGTAAGGAATGTTTGGTTAGATAATGGGTGCAGAATAAACGCCCATGCACATAGGGTAAATGTAATACACACACATGCACTATATATATATATGTATGTGTATGTATGTATGTATGTATGTATGTATGTATGTATATCTGTAGGGGCAGAGTCCAGAATAGAAAAAAAGGTTGTTATAAATACATTTCTAATATTTGTCACAGAGTCATGGGCTCACTGTTTTTGAGAGCAGGGAGGATCTAAATGATTCCAGAGTTTCCGGAATAAACAAGAGAAGAAGGCAGCAAGGCAGAGGGTCTTTGTCACATCACGGTGCTCAGGAATTAGGAGAGCAGTGTTCCTTTGGGGCCACCCAGGTCAGTAGAGGCGCAAGGATGACTAGATCCAGAACAATGAGATCTATGATGAAGAAACTCACACTCCAAAGGACATAGATTGTTCAACAGCGATGTTAAGAAAAATCGAATATTTGAACTAATGTGTCAAGATCGGCATCCTGCTCGTCATAACACACATCACACAAAAACGAGATTCAACATGAGCAAGGCCATGGAAAAGTAGTAGAAAGTACAAAGGATGCTATAGCTATTTCAGGTCAGAGATGAGCCTACAACCCTATGTATAAGGGCTGGTATATTACTAACAAATGTTAAACCACAAACACCGGATCACAAAAAAAAAAAAAATAGCATGCACATAGAATGAGGAAAATATATTTTAAAATATCATTGAACGTCCTCACGGCACTTATGAACCTTAAAGGAGTAGCATCTCATAAGAATGCATGGCAAGGGACTTCCCAGGCAGATCACAAACCGTAAGCAATCAATTATATTAAAACTATCGGATGACAATTGCTTTTGAAAAGCTTAGGGCCGGCAAGATGGCTCCGCAGATAAAAGTTCTCCTTTCCTAAGCCAGAGTTCAAATCCCAGAACCCATGTAAAACTGGAAGGACAGAAAGTGACCCCATGTGGGAGACTCCAACACATGCTCACCCACATAAACGCAAGCATGAGGGCACCATAGATGATCGTGGCTTCAATCCAGGGGCTGTTTCTTCCAGTCTGCCTCAGTGGTGGTTTTGGAGCCAGTCAGAGCGTTGGGAAGTTGGTAGCCTCTTGATTGCTGGCAGTGGGATCCTGCAGGCTGATAAACTGATGGAGCCCTTCTGGGTCCGCTGTGAGATCGGAAATCAGTGTTATGGAAATGTAGTGACCTGATACAGCTATAGGTCCATGTACAGAGGAGTTAAACCCTGGTACATGAACAGTGGTAAACATGTTTAAAAGAACCCCAGGGAGGGTTATTATTGCAAACATTATAAATTACATTTTTTTTAAAAAATTAGGAACATGATAAAATGTTCAGTGTAATGTAAACGAAAAACTACGAAAAACTAATAGAACACTGTGCATGAGCTCAACTGTCTTTTTAAAATGAGGTATACCGCGTATGATATTCAATCAATGCTTACTGCAACTGTGAATAGCAGAGTTCTGTATACAGAGGGTATATTGGGATGGACTTCATGTGTAAACACACAAGGAAGACCCTGAACATCATAGTGCACACCTGTAAGCCCGGCAGTAGGTTGGAAGAGACAGGAGGATCTGTAGTCAAGGCTATCCTCAGCTACCTAGTGAATCCAAGGCCAGCCTGGGCTCCATCGGGTTCTGTCGAAAAAAAAAAAAAAAGATCAGGAAGAAATTTACCAAATTTGATGTTAGAAATATAGATATAGATATTTTTCTCTAGGCTTGTAAAAATTCTCTTCAAAAACTATATTTGAATTTATAGTAATATAACATTATATAGCAATTAGAATACTAATGTTGACAATTAAGAAAATGACTGCAGGATATAAAGTAGTTGCATTAAGGTCTCATCCCACAGAAAATGTATTTATTTTTCATTTTGCATCTCATTCTCAATAAATACATATTGTTTTCTTTGTTAGTCCATGCTAAATAAATTCAATGACAATCACATTTTAGGGATATACTCTGGTCTCTCTAACGTAGAAAGTACAGGGCTGAAGAGATGATTCAGCAGTTAGGAGCATATACGGTTCCCACAGGGGAAGGGTTGATCCCAGCACCCCCAAGTTCACAGCCACCTATAACTCCAGCTGAAAGAGATCTAACACCCTCCTCTGGACTCTGCAGATATCTGCACACAAGTGGCATACAGTCTAACACATGCACACAGCACACACACACACACACACACACACACACACAGAGAGAGAGAGAGAGAGAGAGAGAGAGAGAGAGAGAGAGAGAGAGAGAGAGAGGAGATATGTAAAAACAGAAACGGTCATTAAAGTACCCAGAGTAAGCACACAAGCACAAACACCAAGGCCGAGCTCGGGCCTGTGTAGCCACCACACTAAAGAGCAGGTCAAGGAGAAGTCAGCTCTGCCCCTCATTGGGCCTCCCCAAGACCCGCCTTTCGAGCATCTCATTGCCAAGGCTTTTAACGTGAATAAAGAAAGTTGTTCTCACGACTGGAAAAAAACTGAATTGCGGGCCGGATACGGCCTAAGGACTTATAAAATTCGTATTAATAATGTCTGAGACACTTGACGCTTCAGTAACTGTTCTAATCCCAGTGTTCATATTTGTAGACATGTCGGGGCCATTCATTTCAAATCAGGCTGAGACACTCCGTGTACTTTGCTCAGTACTGCACCAAAGTCTGAAGACAGTTGAGCTAACCTCAACTACATGGGAAGAGCCTGTTTGTAACAAAATAGGACAAAAACACCTCTCAGGCAAGGGCTAGAAGGTAGCTTGCCTCCTGGGGAAGTACTTTAGAGGCGTATGCCAATCTCTGAGGAAGGGAAGCATTTGTGAGGCAGTGAGCTCATCTGGATGTGACAGTCGAGTCCTGGATTTTGTCTTTTAGGCGACATCCTCCTAGACTACAATCTGCTTTGCTTCAGTTACTGTGGCACCTACCTGGCCAGTTACTCGTCTCTCCCAGAGTTTGAGCTGGCCCTCTGGTAAGTCCCAGCACCCTGCAGTGCTCCCCAACCCGCAAGCCCAGGTTTCACCAGAATCTTCCACCTCTGAATTTTACCAAAGGGGATCCAAATGGAAAACCCTAAACAAGGGATAGAGGGAAGAACCACTCTCCTGATCAGGTGATTTAATGAC
Organism: Rattus norvegicus; assembly: GCF_021556685.1. Classification (NCBI taxonomy): domain Eukaryota; kingdom Metazoa; phylum Chordata; class Mammalia; order Rodentia; family Muridae; genus Rattus; species Rattus norvegicus. The sequence continues at coordinate 260,044,240 of NC_141534.1, read as the reverse complement.
ATCTTCATGCTCAGGTATGAAATGTGTCAGGACAGAAGCCGTGACAGCCGAACTACCACCTTCCCTTCTTAGTGACATGCGCAGTATTTCCTTAACCAGGGTGAGGAACACAAGTGCCTAAAGGTCTTTTCTTTCCCCAGAGCAAACGGATCTTTTTGACTTACCAGCATGCTTCCTGCCTGTGCTCAAAGATGGTCTGTGTGCTCGAGCTCAGTTTGGAGTGAGCAGTTCACTCGGACTGGAACATTCTACCTCATTGGCCAGCCAGGCAGAGAAACCTGTGGGTTAGACACATCCGTGTCCATGCCGGGTCCTTTCATGAGGCCAACTTTGTGGGTGCATTCTCTGCCCTCTTTGGCACAAACCTCTCTGGAGAGAGAGTTGGGATTTGTTTTACCGATGGGAAGTGCTAAATGTTCCTGGGGTGACTTGAGAACACCCTTTGAAGACCAGCTTTTCTACACAAAAATCTAAGATTCCTGGCTCAGAGAGCCAACTTTAACTTACGGTTTGTGTAATCCCCCTGCCACCCTGTCTTTCTCTCTCTCACACTACTTATCTATCTATCTATCTATCTATCTATCTATCTATCTAGATATCTATGTAGATATCTATCTATACGTTAGTATTTCATTTTAGTGGGCATTTTCTTTGCCTGTGAGTTCTGAGAACCAAACCTAGATCCCCTGAGGGCACACTAGGTGCTCTTAACTGCTGAGCCATCAAAAGCTAAGCATAGTCTAGCATTTTATAGTCCCAGCACCTGAGAGGCTGAGATAGGAGGATTGTGGTGACTTCAAGGCTAGCCTTGGCTATGAAGTTTTGGGTCAACCTGGACACCTGCTCTAAAGTAGAAAACTCTGGGGGGGGGCGTGGAGAGAAAGGAAGAGAGACGGGGAGGAAGGAGAAGGAAGAGGAAAGAAGGGAGCAATCTATTGAAGACTTGTGATGTAGTGCACTGGTAAAATGTTTTCCAATCACACCTGATGCACTCAGATTACACAAACACTCACACACACACACACACACACACACACAGAGAGAGAGAGAGAGAGAGAGAGAGAGAGAGAGCGAGCTTTACTGAGATATAACTCATGTATACCGAACTGTTCATATATTAAGTATACAGTTTAAATTTGGGGTGGTGCAAGCACCCTTGAAGCCATCGTCATAGAGCAACAAATACACCCCTTATCCATAGTTTCCTTGTACATCCCGGTTCCTGGCCCCACACACTCTTAACCCCCGGTCACCCCAGTCAGCCTCTGGTGTGTTTCTGTCACTCAGGATTGACACATTTCATGTAAGGTCCTGTCCACGCATCCTGCTCTGTCTGCTTAGATGCTCCTTCAAGGGTCTGGAAGTCGGCTAATGCTGTGCATCTCAGCAGTTTCCTTTGCTGTTCCATGGGACGAGGATGTGTGCATCTGCACGCTGCTCTCCAGAGTCTCTCTTTATGAGGGTTGTCATCCTTTTATGACAGATGTCTTCATGATCCAGAGAGCCTGCACACATGACTCGGGGGAGGGACAGCAGTCCGTGAGCCTGGCCCACAGAGGAGGGCATGGCTAAGTACTTGTAGGTGAAGTACAAGAATAATTACGTCTCTATGCCAAAGCACTTGACCACACTCTTCTCCGAGGCCAGGCATACAGATACAGCATCAGCTGTTTTGTAAACACTCCACTCTGTAAAGCGTGCCTGTCCCTATCACTGGGGCCTGCTAATCAATACACAAAGAGGGCAAAGTCCCATTTCTTTGGAGTGTCAAACACAGGTCAAAGCAAGGGACAGAGTCTACGTTTTGTCAGGGAAAGCTGGTGGGAAAAATGCTTCCCAGCCTCATGCTGGAAACAGCTAGCTCCAGTGCTCTCTCTCTCTCTCTCCACGTTTAATTGTTTTATTCTTAAGCTACTTGTTAAATTGCTGGGTAATGATTAAGCCTGGAGAGACTGAGATAGCTCACGTGATCTTAGGTACATAGTACCATGTGTCAGGAGCACCCCACCTGTTTTAGTCAGGCATGGTGCAGGATGAGCATCTGAAGGCTGCTAGCAGAATTGTGACGATTTATATATGCTTAGCCCAGGGGGTGGCACTGTTGGGAGGTGTGGCCTTGTTGGAGTGGGTGTGTCATTGTGGGTGTGGGCTTAAGACCCTCATCCTAGCTGCCTGAGAGCCAGTCTTCTGCTAGCAGCCTTTAGATGAAGATGTAGAACTCTCAACTCCTCCTGCACCATGCCTGCCTGGATGCAGCCATGCTCCCTTCTTGATAATAAAGGACTGAACCTCTGAACCTGTAAGCCAGCCCCAATTAAATGTTGTCCTTTATAAGCCTTGCTTTGGTCATGGTGTCTGTTCACAGCAGTAAAACCCTAACTAAGACAAGAATACCACCCTCCAGGCGGTTAGGATGAGGGTCTTAAAGCCCACACCCACAGTGATACACCTACTCCAACAGGGCCACACCTTCTAATAGAGCCACTCCCTAGGCCGAGCATATACAAATCATCATACCATCTAATCTAAGAGTGGAGATCTCCATAGCAAATACTACAAAGCAGATGACTTAGGAAGTAGAAACTCCTTGTCTCAAGTTCTAGACCAGAATTCTAAACTCTGGGTGCGAGCAAGTTTGAGCCCTTCTGAGGGCTATAAGTGAATCTGTTCTGTGCCTGGTCAGTTCCCATAGCTGCCTTGATGGCCATTTCTGATGCTCCTAGGCCTGTAGATGCACTGCCTGATCTGTCTTCATTCACACATGGCGTTTTCCCATGTGTCTGTCTCATAATGCTCCCCCTCTCAGGAAGACATCCATGATTTTAAATTAGGAGCCAACCCCAACGTCTGCAGTCTGGCTTGATTACCTCTATTAAAAAAAAATCCTGGGGCTGGGGATTTAGCTCAGTGGTAGAGCGCTTGCCTAGCAAGCGCAAGGTCCTGGGTTTGGTCCCCAGCTCTGAAAAAAAGAAAAGAAAAAAAAAATCCTATTTCCAAATAAGGTCATAGTCTGAAGATTAGGACATTACTATATAAATGCTTGCCTCGCCCAGTAACCTATAGCAATCCTAACATATAAGGTAAGTTGGGATCAGCCTTAAGGAGGCAAGGATGTCAAGCAGGAGAGTGTCGTGCGCAAAGGTCACAAGGTCAAAGAACATAGAGCAGGGTGTGTGTGTGTGTGTGTGTGTGTGTGTGTGTGTGTGTGTGTGTGTGTGTGTGTGCACGTGCACGCTCGCACGCGCATGGATGTGCAGTGAGCCCCTATATATCAGCTTGTCTCTACTTCCCCAGTGCTGGAATTACAAGTGTCTAATGTCACACCCAGCTTCTTGTTTTTAAGTTGGGTTCTGAGGGTTCTAACTCAGACCCTTTGCTTCCAAGGCCAGCACTTTGCAAAGCAAGCCATGACTGCTGCCCCACATGTCAAAGGTTTAGTCAAGAGATCACAATAAAAGGAACAAAAAAAAAATCGCTTCTCGGCCTTTTGGCTAAGATCAAGTGTAAAAGGAACAAAAAATTAGCCATAAAAGAGATGCAGTGTGAGGCTAACCCATGAGCAGCCTAATACATGCGGATCCACCATCTAAATCGGGACACTTCTGAGAGTAAAAGCTCTTAATAATTAATGAAGAATAACAGGTCTAAAGTGGGTTCATCCTGGACGTACCTACCTATAAGCCATGCTAAAGGACACATCATTGTTTATCCTTTAGGCAAAGGGAAGTCATGAAAAGGCAGGATTAATGGAAGGTGTCAAGGACTTGGGAGGAAGGAAGTTGAGGGAGGCGATGGAGGAAGGGGAGTTGGGGGAGGGGCAAGGTAATTGAGGCTAACGGAGGGATGTGAGTGAAGGTGTCTGCTAGGCAATTGATACATTCTTTGGGGTTTGACTAACAGGGAGTCAGCTCACTGACAGAAGTGTCTTCTCTCACCAGGTGTCTGGGTGTGAGTGGCCGCCCAACCCCACTCCTGTCCTGTTGTTACATTGTTGCTTGGGTGTTGCCCTGCTCCTGTGCCTCCTCCAAAATGTGTCACCCACAAATTTGGAGGAACCATAGGAGAGGAAAAGACTTTCTGATGAGACTCATGGCTTCCGGGTTGCACATAACACTACCACTTACATCCCACTGACCACGCCTAAGAGCAGTGTGGGGCAGGCATGCAGCTGGACAAACTCCAGGGATTCTGTTCCTCAGCGGGAGAAACAGAACACAGTACGTTCCTGCCCCAGGCATCCAGGACTGAATTCCTGGAGATGAAGGAGGAAGGAGGCTGGAGATGAAGACTTGAGACTAGCTAAAACAAACGGTCAAAGTTTTGAAAGTAGACAAGAACACCTAAAGAAAGACCTAGGGACACCCGTGAGAGCTCCCAGGAAGAAGAGCCCCCAATAGGGACTCAAAAGGAGCAGTCATAAAAATGGGGAGTAGCTCTTGGTGACATGGCTTTCAGACTACCTCACCCCAGAATCCATAGAATCAATCTAATGTCTGAAGCAAAACACCAGGGACCAGTTCTTCAGGGGGGAGCACAAAGCTGGGAAGGAGGCAGAGAGGGGAGGAGCCAATAGGAGCACACACTTCTCGGCCGGCCACTGCTTGGCCTCTAGTGCAGTGGACTGCTGAATCTTGAAGGTGAATTCTTGGGAAGGTGGGTGGAGTCACTCTGTCCAGTGGCTCCTGTGTTTCAAGGATGAAAGTTTCACTGTGTAGGGTGTTGGCTCCTCTGTACTCTCAGGTTTATTGCCACCTCCTAGATTTTATACCAAGGGCCCACAGGAAGTCCTTGGGCACATGGAATCAGAGGTGTGAAGGAACGCACCATACAGAGTCAGTCAGAAGAGAGCTGTCCGCAGAGCTGGACAGCCCCTGCATCAATAGAAGAGTTGGTCAAGGTACCAGACACAGCTTTGGCGAGGGGATAGTGAGGTCTCACATAGACACTGTGACAGAGGGCCAGAGTTCTCCCAGAAGGGGGTTGTAAGTATGCCTGAGACGAAGTGGAGGTTAAACTTGGCAGGGGGTGGGAATGAACAGTTTGACACAGGATTTGGGAGTCCATTTCATTGCTTCTGTTTTGCTCAGAAGAATTGAGACTTTTCACAAATATGAAGGAAGGAGTGGGTGGGCTACAGGCCTCAGGGTATCTAAAATGGCTCCCATAGCACATGGGAGATAGAGCCATCCAGAGAACAGGAGGATGGAGCTTGTGTCAGTGTGAGTTCCCTGGAAGTAGCGAAGACGCCATAGCACCAGTGACACACATGCCCTGTGATCCTTGCTGCTGTGCTCACAGCGACCCAGGCTTCCAGTTGTATCTGTGGAGGACTGACAGGTTTGCCCGACAAAGTGGTCAAGGGAGCCAGAGATAACCAGCAAGATACCAGCAAGATTCCAGCTGTGCTGGGCAAGGGACTCAGATGGGATGGCAGGCCTGGAAGGCAGAGGGCAGCCAGGAGCAGGGCAAGTTCAGGAAACACCAGACAGTTTTCTGACCACTGCTCTGCTGGCAAGTAGGGTAAAGGAACCTCGACATCTTGGGATGCGCACACACACATTTGTGTACACATGTGTGCACACACTGTGTACACGCTTGCATGCATGTGTATGTGTGTGCACATTTGTGTACTTGTGCATGCACGTGTGTGTGTGTGTGTGTGTGTGTGTGTGTGTGTGTGTGTTCCCCATTCCTCCAGCAAAGAGCATAGCTGGCAGAATTTGAGGCTATTTCCTCAAAAGAACAAATCAAGTAGCAGATTTTTAAATGATATATATATATATTTTAAAAAGTCAGTAAATGATCTACGAGTGCAGGACACCCAGATACACACACAGTACTCGGGTCCAACACGTGCGATGTAGACACTAATGTGGCGATGCTTCCATTCCCCAGGTGTGAGTGAGTCAAATTCAGACCAAACAGGAAGGACCGAGTAACCCTGGGATGATGGTGCAATATTCGAACATATATATCATTTCATTCCTTAGAGGGGTTCATTCGAATGCAGTCACTCAAAAGCTTGGTGTTTACGTCACGGGTTATGAAGTTGTATCACAACCTGTGTCCTGGCTGATGCAAGTTGCATGAAATTAGATATTTCCCAGACATAGAATGAAACAAAGCTTACCTTTTCATCAACTGCCGTTTCCGTTGAAGGAACTGGGAAGCCAATGTCATCTTGTGCAAGAAATCGAATCCTGGAATGGATGTGAGTCAGATGACCTTCAACCCCATGAACTGGCGCCAAATGTGCTTGTCAAGTCCAAGCGCCGTGAGCGTGTGGACCATTGAAAGAAGTAACCAGGAGCATCATTTCAGGATAAGGTAGGGGGCCTTTGTTGTTCCCCACCCATGAGCTGGTCTTGGTTGGCATTCGCCGTCATCACTGGGCCACATTGATGAATTAAGTGGCTTCTTGGGATAGCCACAAGCACGCGCGCGCACACACACACACACACACACACACACACACAGCCTGTTACAAGTCAATCACACTTTTCTGCATCTGTAATGAGCTTGGAGTGGCTGCTCACCCGTCAGCTTCCCTTTGACTCCCCAGGTCCTCTGAGAGTTTGTCCAGCGTGCTTAATTTTTGTGAAATTTGATTTGCTCAAATTAATGTTTCTAAATGTGACTACTATATAAAAAGGACACCAGTGACCTTTCGCTCCTGTTTCCTTGCTGCTCTAGTAAAGTCTGTTAAACAAGAATCTGTTAGATACAGGAAAAGTACAGCACAGCATGCGGTCAGCCATGTTACTCAAGCCAAGGTTCGCACAGAGCAGAATCATGGGCGTTACCCATTTAAAGGAGAAACGTGTCCAAGGAAAGTTCTGGAACAAATGGTGATAGTTGATAATGGAGGGCTGTAGCAAAGACTTCAAAGTCCCAAAGCGCTACTGGTTTGACTTTTTTTGGCTGAAGACCAAGAGATGTTGGAAAAGCATACTCTTGAAATTGCAACTTTTGAACCTCTACCTTAGGTAACGTGTGAAGCCAAAAAGAAATGAAAGGGGTAAAAAGAAAAAGAAAAAAGAAAAAAAGGCAACCTGTCCAAACCAGAAGCATCTAAGAGTTCTGATTAGCACATTTTTTCCTTCAAGATCATTTTCAGAAGCACCCAGAGATAGGTCTGTCTCCAGTCACGGTTCAAAGCACTGTCTCTTAACAGAGTGGACAATGGTCCACCAGGTGTACATCGGGACAGGCACCTGCTTTACCACCCCATCACCTCTCCCTTTGAGACCTTTGAACGTTCCACTGCAAAATTGTTGCTGACTGTTTCTGAATATTGTTGGTATGACTTCTCCATAGACAAACAAAGCAAGAGACACGGGAGAGGACTTTCAGGACTTACATGCACTTAGCCATGCCTTCACATACTCTGCTTATATGACCAATCTCCAAAACTGTCTTCCTTTCATAGAACGCAAGCTCTGATTTAATGCCATGAATTCTCCAAACCCTCTCTCTCTCTCTCTCTCTATATATATATATATATATATGTGTGTGTGTGTGTGTGTGTGTGTGTGTGTGTGTGTGTGATTTATTTATTTATTTTATGTGAGTACACTGTCACTGTCTTCAGACACACCAGAAGAGAGAATTGGATCCATTACAGATGGTTGTGAGCCACCATGTGGTTGCTGGGAATTGAACTCAGGACCTCTGGAAGAGCAATCGTGCTCTTAACCACTGAGCCATCTCTCCAGCCCCTATATATTTTTTAAACATACTTTTTATTGACTCTTTGGGAACTTCACCTCTTATACTCTAGCCCCACTCATTCACCAGCCCTTCCATATCCGCCCTCCACCCTCGTAGCCCCGCCCTGCCCAAGTAAATAAAATAATAAAAATTAGAAAAGAAATTTAAAAATCTCTAGCAAGCGCAGTACTCTGTGGGTACACCATTCTGCACCTCTCTCTTCCCCACATCTCCATCACACATCCAAATAGCTCTGCTTGTGAGCATTCATTGCAGTGAGCCATTAGGCTACTTCAAGGCCTCTGGCTTCTGCTACAACATCAACCTCACAGAGACTCTCAGACATCCTGCTGTTTCCCTGACTGGTGGCGATCCACAGGACTGGCCCCTTCATGAGCTCCAGCAATTAATTCATTAATTCTAGGTTGGTGGTCCTAGATGGAGAGGATGTTGCGGGTGGGCCAATCTAAAACTCTGACTCTGGGCCTCAGTGGTAGTTGAGTTGGTCAATTTTCCCACACCCACGCCACCGAAGCTGGCTCTCCCACTGACCAGGTGAGGGGCTGAGCTGTCCTCATCCCCCATGCCCACACCTCTAGGGTCAGCTCTCCAGCACCGTCCCAGGTGACAGCTCTCCTTCGGTGGGGTGGGGCCAACTCCCCTGAGCCCATGTGACCACTGGCACCAATATGTGGTGGCTGGGGGTAGGGTGGGGTGGGGGAGAGCCATCTCAGTACAGCCCTCAGACAGCAGCATGGCTTCAGGCTGCATTTACAAATCCGGGACATCCTCATAGCCTTTGGTGGTAATGTGGACCACCGACGTCAACACTGACCCCAGCTGCAACAGGACCACCAACCTAGACATGGCTGGCAGTGACATCACCGTGGTCCTGGGGTGGTCGTGCCAGGCTGTTCCCACTGCTGTCGTGTCTTCAGTTCCACTTCTCTTCTGAGCACACAAATCACTTAGCTTCTTTTCCACTCCCATCTCTCCACCGCCTCCTTGCTCGCGCTCCTAGGCTGGGCTGGGCACTGCCCGAGGTGTCTCAGCGTTTCTGCCTCACCTGCCCCGAGACCCACCTTTAAAACGTAGATCAACGATAAACTCGAAGATGGGATTTTTTTTTTTTTTTTTTTTTTTTTTTGTCATCAGATATTTCGAGATGGCTGGATTCAGGCTCTGTTTGCGGGTTCTTTTTTATTCCAGCTCACAATATTTTTTATTTTACTTAGTTGCCAACATTCAAAATTTGAGATGTTTCTCACAAATACCCAGATACTATTTTAGAACCGAAAGCTCTTGCACGTCAGCAACTCTGTCAGCTAGAACTGAGTGTTACCTGTCACCTCTACAAGAAGAGGACGCTCTTCTGCTGGTTACGGCGCCCCAGACCTCCCCCACAACATTGAAGTTTACAGTTCCCGCTTCGCACATTAGCTTTGAATCTTCTCAAGAATCCTTGTGCCCTTAGTTCTTAGCTACACGTGACTTGTCACTGTATGGCATGTATTTCAAAAGCTGCTGCTCGGCCCTTATCTTCTTGTGTGTGTTTTATGACAGAACACCTCCTCTCCATCCCCACTGATGGAGAGAACCTCCACCCATGTGGCGTAACCCCTGTTACTCCACTTGATCTGATGCGTCCCTTTTCCACAGGCTGGTGAAGCTGCCTCAAGAAGATGGGACGCTCTCAAATGAAACCGACATGCTTTTCCCCACCTCTCTGCCCAAGGATCTCATTTATGGACCCGTATTGCCCCTGTCGGCCATTGCCGGGCTGGTGGGCGAAGAGGCAGAGACATTCAGGGTAATTATCTCGCTTGCTTCAAGGCGGCTGTCTCGGGAGTGAGATCTCGTTTGATTATAGGACAGCTGGGAACGCAGGACCGTCCTGCTCGTTCTGAATCACCTGGGAAGCAAAGACCCCACATACATGGGTACTGTGTGTGGATACTTGGGGAGATGGCGGCAGGGCGGCTGTGACCCTGATTTTGGACCAGCTGATGTTGAGGGACTGGGAAGCAAGGAGAGGTGCAGGGTGGGAGCTGGCAAGTAGAGCCCCTGTTCCCCAACAGGAGCCAAGTGGCAGCGATGGAGATGTAAACCTTAGTGAGTGTGATTCTCCCGGCAGCCCCTGGGAGCAAAGGGGGCGGGGCTAGTGAATGAGGAGAAACATCTGAGGGAGGAGAGAGAAGAGGGCGGAAGAAGCCCACTGCTAACAGGAGGAGAAGAAAGAGCAGTCTGCATCTGAGCACAAGTAAATGCAGGGGAGTGGAGCGTAGTGGAGGGTTTTTTAAATGACAGAATCTGCCACCAGCCTCGCACCCCTCCCCCCACCCCTGCCGCTTGCTGCTTGCTTCTTTCCACACGTTTACACCAAGCTCCTTCCAGGCAGCCAACCGACTCTCTTTCAGGCAGTAGGCCCACGTGGTGAGCAGGCATGAGTGTTCCTGTCAGAAGAGAGAGGCTAACAACAAAGTGAAGGGAGACATTAAACTCCTCACACGGGTGAGGTGGCACGGAAAGGATCACCTTATGGTTGAGCCTCTTCCTTGAGATTTGAAGCACAAGGAGCCATTTCTGTTACAAGAAGAAGAGGAGGAGGAGGAGGGGGGAGGGGGAGGGGGAGGAGGGGGAGGGGGAGGAGGAGGAAAGAAAGAAGAAGGGACGTTTCAAGTGCGGGGGACAGCATGTCCAGAGGCTCTGGGTGAGACAGCTTGGCATGTTTGAGGGACTGAGAACAGAGCCCTGTGGTTGGAGTGGCCAACATGGTAAATACGATTCAGAGTGGTGGTCAGGAGGGAGACGGAGGGAGGGAGTCACCGGGCAAATCATTTGGGATGAACGAAGATGAGGACCATCAGTCCTCTGGACCACTGGGACCTGTTGTGATGATGTCCCGTGGAACCAAGCCGTGGATAAAGGCCATGGGCATGTGGCCAAGTGAAACAGCACTGCAGAAAATGAAGCTATCCCACTGTGAAAGCACGTGAAGTAACTTGCCACGAAAGACAAGATTGTCTGCGGTGGACAAGAGAAATGGTCCGTGCTCACAGTATGTCCTCTAATGAACCGCAGAAATTCACTTCTGTTCATGCGGAAGCCTGATTAGTTCTTGTTCAGCCCAGGTTCTAGCCATGGAAAGCGCACCACCCCCTCTCAGTCACAAGGGGGCAGCAAAGTAAAAACCAAGGCACTCAACCAGTTATTTCCCCCTTCCTGTCTGTCTCCCTGCCCTCTCCTCCTCCACTCCCTCTTTCCCTTCCTCCCTCCAGTAAATCTGTAGGAGTCCTAATAGTCCACAGTTCCCACTCAATAATGGGCCTAACAGAAAACGTTTAAAATCCAGGCAACTGCCTTTTGCCTTTGGAAGACTATGAAATATTTCAAACGTCACTTAAATGCCTCTGTGTAGTGGCCATGGAGTTGGACAGTGGATGAAGCCCAAGTGCAAGGCCCTGGGTGCCGCGGTGTGCCACTGTCAGACCAGCATGGGGGCAGGGGGGTGCAGCGAGGAGCTCCAGCTTCAGTGAGAGCCCTGGCCTTGAAGCAAAGGTGAAACGGGATAAGACGCCTGCTGTTGACCTCCAGCCTCTGAGGCTGTACACCTGCACCCACACACAGACATACGCACACACCACACAGAGAGAAAAGAATGCCTCACATAGTGGGGTTGCTGTGTTAAACAAGGTTCTTGTATAAGCTGCATAGCTTCCTTTCCTGGGGCTCCCTTCATCACTTTCTGAAAGCAGAAATGTAATGTGTGTTATGACTCTACATCATACACATACATGCTACTTGGATTTTAGCTTAGAAATTTAATTTGTATATATACACACATACATATACATATATATCACGTGAAAACAGATAAAGCACTGACTAGGGATCGTCCAGTGAGTGGAAGGCAGAGCTTCTCCCAAATGTCTCGATTTCATTCCTAATCTTGAATGTCACCTCTTTGTTTTCTTAAATCTGTTGAATTTTATTTCATGAGCCTAAGTGTTTTGTCTGCACGTATATCTGTGTGCCATTAGGCGTGCACATGGAGGCCCAAAGAGGGCATCAGATTCCCCAGAACTGGAGTTACAGACGCTTGTGAGCTGCCACGTGGGTGCTGGGAATTGAACCCAGATCGTCTGCAAGAGCAGCCAGTGGGCTCTCGAGCCTCCGGAAGGTCATTTCTTGTGACCTGTGTACGAATGGCAAAGAAATCAATGACGGCTTGATGTACGTGACAGTCTCTAAGTTGGGGACTTTTACAGGATTACAGACATTAAATAATCTCATCTTTTTAGTAGGTTCCGACAGAATGGCACGCCGTAGGTCTTTAAAAATCCCAATACACATTATGCAAGTTATGTGAGGAATTAGAAAACTGTCCAGTTGTTGTGTGTGGAAAATCAAAAGCAGATGTTATCTGGACAGAAACTGGATCCAACATAATGAATTTAAGCTCAAGGGTCCAGTTTCTGTGTTTTGTCCACTGTTTTTTTTTTTCTTTTAAACAAAATTTGCTAAATACGAATCTCTTTGTGAACTCAAAAATTTCTCAGCACCTTTGTGCTGCTCCAGCCTTCAGCACAGTACGGGTTAGATCCAGTTTCCCCTCGGTGGGCTTGAGGCGATCAGAGCATTTGATGCTTGATCCCCGGGGCCTAGAAATGGAGGCTGAGTGGGCAGATGTTTTGAGACACAATCACGAACATGCCCGTCTCTTCTAAAACTCGGAAGAGAAAATCTGCTCATACGGTCCAGATTCCCCGACGTCTATTCTTACATAATACCAAATGCATTGCTAAAGACAGGAACACAAGATCAAACCTACAGAAAAATGAGAAAGAAAAAAAATCTAATTGTAGTTTAACTTTCCACAGCCGAAAACTTTCTAAGTTTAATCCTCACATTCTGTTTTTTGTTTGTTTGTTTGTTTGTTTAGATTTTCCAAATGCAAGCATTAGGTAGACAGGGGCAGAGGGATCAAACGTTCCAGGGTAACCTGGGCTACACAGTGAGATCCTATAAACAAACAAACAAGTTAGGTACACTTAACGATGACAAAAGAGTCCTTTTGTCATGCATACTCTGTCAGATGCCATCAGAAGCACTTGAGGGTGTAAATATTGTCCTTCGGTGAGTGTCTCTTTGTCTGATGGGTCAGGTCTTAGGCTGGTGCAGCAGAAAAGCCATTCACCGGTGACAGTCCAATCCCTTGGGTTGGTTGGTGGTGCCTTTTTGTTTAAATTGGGAGTTGGTGGGTGAGTAGTGACTATTCGGGTTTTTCTGTCCACGTCTACGAAGACCTAAAATAGGTCAGCCATACCGTTAAAGTCACCTCCCCCTTTAAAATACCATCGCACTGCATCTTCTTCTGACTGGCCATTTCAGGGTCTACCTGAACAGCTAACTCCTCTTTCCACTCTCCTCCCTGGTCCAGGAGGAACCTGTGGCTTCATAACCAGTGCTCCTGTGATCCACACGCCCGTCCCAGCCGTTACCTCTCTCCTTCCCGATTCTGCTGCCCACCCCAATTCCTCGCCTCGTGACTGTCTCACTGAGGGGAAACCAGACTGGCACACTGGCTGACATAGAACCAGGAGCTGATAGGCGTCCCTTGGAATAGGCAGCATCAGCAACTTATGTCAGTTGAGAATCTGGTAGGGTCGTTCATCAGTGAAGGGCCACGTGTCGTCGGCTGTCAGACAACTGGGCTTTATTAGGGTGGCTGGCACACAGCACAGCATTTAGAATGGATGATCGCTGTGCACACAGCTGACGGCACTACCCAGTGACAGCACCGGCTCCCACTTCACCTTTCTTCAACATGCTTCTCCGCACATAACATCCTCTATATTCAACCTCACAGCTTAACTATTTCTCCCCACCTCCCCATCATTGGTAGGTAAACCCCATACAAAGGGAGTTTTCTATCATTCAATATCACGTGGCTATTCGGAACAGTGTCTGAAAAAGGCCCATGCTCCCTGAACGTTGGTTAGAGGAATGAGTGCTCAAGTAAAAGCAGGGCATGAACGCAGAATTTTTTTCCCTTTAATATTTGGAGACAAGGTTTCTCTGTGTAGCCCTGGCTGTCCTAGAACTCAATCTGTAGACCAGGCTGGCCTCAAGCTCAGGGATCCCCCTGCCCCTGCCTCCCGAGTGCTGGGATTAAAGGCCTGTGTCACCACCACCCAGCAACATGAACACAAAGCTCTTAAAGAATCTAAACATGGGCTGGAGAAATGGCTCAGTGGGTAAGAGCACCCACCGCTCTTCCAGAGGTTCCTGAGTTCAATTCCCCGCAACCACATGGTGGCTCACAACCATCTGTAATGAGATCTGATGCCCTCTTCATGAAATAAATAAATCTTTAAAAAAAAAAAAAAGAATCTAAGCATGCTAGGAAATCGGCCCCTAATTTGTTAACACAGTTTATGTCAGTGGGTGCAAGGATGCCAGAAGAAAACAAGGTACAAATCTTAGCCATGTAAAACCACAGGAAGCTCAACGATACACAGATAGGCGCACGCACACACACACACACACACACACACACACACGCACGCACGCACGCACATACATGCACACTCACACATCCACCCACACATGTGAACATCCATATACATGTGTGCACACACATCGGTGTATACATGTACATATATACATGCACATATATGTACTTGCAGGCACACACATGTGTGCACACATGCACATACATGTACACTCACATCCACACACATGTGTATATCCACATGCACGTGTACACATCTGTATATATGTATGAACACACGTTGGTGTATCATGCACATCTATGTACATGCACATATGTACTTGTAAGTATGCACACAGGTGTGCACTCATAAACACACACACTCACACTAGTACACTTCAATATGGAAGTAGAGTGCTTGTTTAACACGCAATAGGCCCCAACACCTCAAAAAGAAGGAAGAAGAAAGAGAGAAAGAGAGGGGGAGAGGGAGAGGGGAAAAGGGAGGGACGAAGAGGGGTGGGGGAGGCCATATGCTAGTATCCAGAACTGAAAGTCTAGCACTGTAGGCAGCATTTCTGTCACAGTTGTCAAAGCCACCTTGAGCCTCAGGGAGGAGAGTGTTCGGTCTGTCCAAGGCTTGCTAGGAAGAAGTTCTGGAGCCCAGCACTGCGCTGACAAGGGCCAGCCTTTCTTTGCTGAACACAAGTGTAAAGGCTCTGGGAGAGGAGTCACTATCACCATCTAAGGCCAGCCTGAACAAATCATGGCCTGTTTCTGTGGCCCAAGTCCAAGAATAGTTCTTACACTCTTGAGGTCATGCAGAGGAAAGCTGGGACCTGAGAGACCCATCCCCTAGGCTTTTTTTGAAAACAACTTGCTTTAAACTTGGTCCAAGCTGTTTTTGGAGCCCAAAGTCGACTTCTACTTGCATTCTGATTGTTTGTATGGAATGGAAGGCACACGGCGTGATCGTGGACCAAGTAAGAGGAACATCAGCCTCAGGCCAAAGGTCACCTCTTTGCCTTTGAAAGCCAGCTCAGCCAAAGCCCCAAGCTAACCTTCGAAAGTGAGCCTTGTGAGAAGACCAGAAGACAAGGGTGCTAATGACAGTCTTCCCTGAAAGGGGGACTGGAGATGCCGAAAGTGGCCACTAAGAACTAGCTAATAGGGTATTAATCAGAACGCATGACAAGAGAACTCTGGTGTATTAGCAGGAGAGCCTTGGTAACAGTGAAAAAAGAATAGAGCAAAGGAGAAAGAGCTCTGACTCTGATGTTGATGCGTTTCCACTGGCCACTCGTTCTGGTTTCTTTGTGACGGTTCTTTTGGTGGGTGTCCTGTGGCCCCTGAGCATGATTGCTGTCTTAACACGTGGATGCTATTCTCTCCCGAAGCCGAAAGATGATATATATCCTCTGCTTCACCCAACTATGCACTGCTGGACTCCGTCAAGCGACCTGTACGTTGGGTGTGAGGAGGGTCATCTTCTGATGATTAACACGGAAACCTTGAAGGTGACTGTGCTCCAGAAGCTGGAGGAGTTTCCAGTACTGGGTAAGAAACTGCTCTGCCCCAGGGTCCACAAGTACAGCTGCAGTGTTCGCTTTGCATATCCTTCAAGATAGTGGTTTTGGAATCCCTGATTTTCCCCCTTAGAGACATCCTGGGGCCTCCTTAAGTTCGATTCTGTATTACCAAGTCCTATGGATACACATTGTAGCTACTCACTGTTTACCAAGAGCCAATTGGCTTCTAATGTGAGGATACCAAAAGATACCGCTTTATATATTGATGTCATAAGGTCTTCAGGACACCACGAGGAGATACGCCTGTACCTCCTCAACACAGAGCACTCGCATTCTGTAAAATGTCTCAACAAGTTGGGGTGCTTGTCAGCAATCAGGGCTTGATCCCCAGAATCCCCACGGGTGGACAGAGAAAACCTGCAAGTTGTCCACATACAAAGTGTACCCTCCCCTCCCACCACCCATAATCTCTAAACACACAAGCTCAGATTCTTGTGAGCTGTGGGGCTGACACTAGAGTCCAGGGAATGAGGCCTCGAACTCCCAAGTTCTGATCTCCGATCCGGTAACCTTCTCTGTTCCACTTAGTCAGCTAGTCATGTCCTTTCTGTCCCATTCCCTTCTAGCCCCCTTTCTGTGACAGCTACCTCTTTACGTGTGCTATGCCACAACCCCCCTGCTGTGTCATTTCTTTCAAGGAGGACCTTATTAGCTCTCCCTTATATATATCTAGTATCCATTCTTGGCTCCATCAGATGTGGCCCTCGTAAGGCCTGGACCACAGGAACCCATCCCCACCCGAGTATGGGATCTAAAGAGGGAGCTTCTCCAGGGCCAGCTACTCAAACCTGCACACTAAACTCTCTCCTCCAGGTCATCCTTTCACACAATCTTTGCAGCAAACCTGACCCTTTCTGACGTGAATCTACATTTAATCCAAAGCAAGCAGCTGGCTACCGGTCAAATGGCTCATGCTTAACACCCACCTCAGGGTCTCTGCTCTCCTAAGGTCCCGCCTCCTGCCTGTGACGTCATTTTCCATCAGCCCCAGGATGTGCCTTTGCCAAGCAGTGTCTATTCCTGGCGGTTCACAGATCTGCCTCCTGCTCATTTTCTTGCCTCTCCTCCTCTCCATCTCACCCAGGGTCTGGCTCACATGTCACTCCCTCTTGCAAATTTTCCACAGCTTTCTTATCTTTCGCAGAGTCGCTCTCCCAATCTCCGACTCTCTCTTCCTTGGCAAAGAGCTCTCCCTGTTATGACTGGCCCTCCAGCTCTTTCTCTCAACAGGGAATCTAAAGCCCTGTTACCGGACACTTTCCAAGAGCAAGCCTCTGTCGGCTCCTTCCGTCAAGACCTCCACCTGAACTTGTTAAAACTTTTTATTGTTCCTGTGCTCTCTCACTGCCTTTTAAGGTTACCTTTGTGAAGAGCGTCCATTTCTTTCTTGTCCACTTCTGTGCGGACCCTTCCCCAGCCCCACCTCCACCTTCAGATGCGCTAGGTGCCCACACTGGAACTCCATGTGCTCCACAACTCAGCTGGAGCCTCGCCCCGTGTTAGCACAATGGCCCCAAACCTCTCTCCTCTCCTGGTCATCAGCTGAGGTCACTTCATTATTTGACCCTGTTTAATCCCGCTACAGAATCTCGTGGCCTCTGCAAGGGCTTGCAGAAAGAACTAGATAACAAATGCATTACCCTCAGGATACCCACCACACTTCGAATGTCTTAAGCACCGTTCGCCATTTCTTTCCTGCAGGCTCTTCTTTTGCATTGTATTATAAAGGCTTTTAAATACGCATTTATCAATCTGGGGGCGGTGGCACAAGAACCTGTAGTCACAGCTCTCGGGAGGCTGAGGCAGGTGGATTATGAGTTTGAAACCAGCCTGGATCACACACACACACACACACACAATTTTTTGAAGACTAATGCATATTGTGGAAGGGACCAGCCAGCCAAGGGACAACAGAGATAACCTATACATTAACAAGTACAATGTCACACAATTTCCGTCCTCTATGGACAATGACATTAGTAAATACGGGTTGACAAATAGTCTTAGCCAGGGGTCTGAGAGTAAAAAGACATCTAAGTAGGACTGTAGATCGATCAGAATTGTGCTTTGCAGATTAATTTAGCCACGGTTTGGGAAGGGAGGTCTTCAAAACGAGGTATCAGCAGCCCCTCTCCCAGGCCTGGACTCTGAAGACTCCAGTGGCAGCTTTATAGCAGTGGGGACAGTGACATAAGGAAAGGACAGATTTCCCAGCCGCCAACATCACATTGTTCTGTGCAGTGGACGAACATTTTGACGGATGCCGTCTGAGCCCGCATAGTTACCACATTTGTACTTTCCTACACAAACCGGTCACGTGGTTATGTTATTTCCTCCCCAAAGACAAAAGTCTTATCAATAGCAGAAGTTCTTGCAGAAAGGTTTCCTATGTGCTTTATTTGATAACGATGTATGTACCGTTTGATATAGACTATAAATTTATAAATGCATACATCTTAAGTACACAGCCCCGTGGTTTGACTGCGTTGGTCTCTGACACCAGCTTTTTCGTCTCTCACCAGTTTCTGTAAAGATCTCTAACAGGAGTCCACAGGCCGGTGCTCCAGCCCTCCAGGGCAGCTTGTCTCACTTTTTTTCTTTTCTTTTATTGGATATTTTATTCACATTTTAAATGTCATCCCTTTTCCTGTTTTCCCCGACTATAAACCCCCTATCCCCCTCCCCCTGCTTCAGTGAGAGCGCTCCCCACCCACCCACTCCCACCTCACCGCCCTGGCATTCCCCTACACGGGGGCATCGAGCCTTCACAGGACCAAGGGCTCCACCCAACAAGGCCATCCTCTGCTCCATAGGCAGCTGGAGCCATGGGTCCCTCTTTGGTTGGTGGCTCAGTCCCTGCGAGCTCTGGTTGGTTGATGTTGTTGTTCTTCCTGTGGGGTTGCAAACCCCTTCAGCTCCTTCCGTCTTTCCTCTGACTCCTCCTTTGGGATCCCCGTGCTCAGTCTAACTTCTGTAACCATAAAAACAGCTGTTGCTGCTGCGAGAGTTGCTGCCCTTTCGATGCCGTCGTCTACTTTCTCTTGTTTTCCCACAGATGGAGCCCAGCTTATCAATCCACTCACGCTGGTGTACCAAAAGGACGGCATACTCGCTTCTGGAATTGTAATGTATTTTATTTCTCAGAATTCCTCACTTCAGAAAAAAAAAAAAGCAGTTCCCCTCTGCTGCTGCTTATGTTGGGTTCTTTCAGACTAGCAATTAAAATGGTTTCCTTGTTGAATGTTCCTAGGGAAACTTCCCATTATGTGCAAAAAAAAAAAAAAAAAAAAAAAGGAAGAAGACAGGTGATGAACGATTACGTCTCTGTTGTTGCAAATGGACAAAAGTGGACTTTAGAAACGCTGCTGTCCCTCCTACCCAGGGGGAACAATTACCTGCAGCCCAGCCCTGTGTCAGAAGTGAACTTGGGTCTTTGGTCTGTTGCAGCTGATAATGAAACTCAGCATCTTCCATCTCCGTTTGCTTGAGCAGATGGGGTTTCCACAGGCTGTACAGAGCACTATGCAGAGTATATCATTATTGACCCTCACAACTTTGTCAGGTGGAAATCTGACGTGCTCCTCACATCGGTGAAAGTGCCTCATCTCCTGGCAGTCACCGGAAAGCGAACCTGGGACGTTGCACTCCGTGGAATATGCTTTTATTGTCTTATAGAACACGCATTTCCAGGAGGTTTTAGATGGGGGCAGACCACGTGTCCCCATGTGGTTGAGATCGGCGCCATCCAGGTTGAGATTGGTGACATCATAACACAGAAATCTCAGGTCTAGGTGAAGCTGCCCCTAGTCCGCTGTCAGCTTTGTCTGTCAGTCTCACTGCCAGTGGTCTCCCTAAGGCCCTGACATCAGGGTGAAAGATTCCACCATTTGGACGAATGTGGTTCCACCAAGCAGAAGCCACCGTGAGCGTCTACGCTTACCCTCCACTTAGATTCTCCTTCCTGGAGTTTTCAAGAGAACCCCTCCCCCTCCACTTCCTACATCTAGTCTGCGTTTGCGACCTTTAAGCTTCTTACCTGTGCTGGTGAGGGATGGAGAATGGCCATCATCTTGGGGAAATGGGGAAAGCACCTTGTCATATGAAGTCGCATCTCTTAAATGTCCAGCTTAGTGACATTGGGGTTCCATGTAGCAAATGATAGCTACCTCCCCCCACCCCACCCCCAGACCCCACCCCCAGACCCCAAGCCTCTTTTTTTAAAGATTTATTTATTTATTCTATATAAGTACACTGTAGCTGTTTTCAGACACACCAGAAGAGGGCATCAGATCTCATTACAGATGGTTGTGAGCCACCATGTGTTTGCTGGGATTCGAACTCAGGACCTCTGGAAGAGCAGTCAGTGCTCTTAACCACTGAGCCATCTCTCCATTTCCCCCACCCCCCGAGCCTCTTAACTATTGCAGAAACAGTTCACATTCGTCTTGAGACTCATTCGGTAAAGTCTATTTATCGGCCTCCAGTTGTCCAGCCCATTTTTATTGAACACCTGCCGTGTTTAAGCATTGTATTGGGGGTTGGAGAAGAGAACATGACGTGAATAAAAAGCATGACTCTACTTTGATGTCACATAGGTGAAACGCAGTCTATGCTTGGGCAAACACTGACTTTGTGTCTGTCTCGCTGTGTTCGGTCTGCAGGACGGTGTGATATACTCGTTCATCATCAAAGACACAAAGTACGAAGTGAAGCCCTTCCTTGAGTTTGATGGGCCAGTGGCACATTTGGCGTTCTCCCCTAGTTACAAAATGTTGCTGATTCAAACAGACAAGGTACATCAGAGAGTGATTTCTTGATGCACAATCTTCAGACACTGGCAGTGCATGGTGGGAATAAAGAAAGGGGTGTGTGTGCGTAATGATTCTCCGCCCATCAGTGCTCCCCCTATTGCACATGGAACGCTCTGTGAACCAAGGCCTGAATTAAAAATCCATGCTTAACTATGTACGCACACCTACACAGAGAGAGGGAATTTGAATGCAGGGTCCTCCATGCCCCGCCTCCAGGGGCTTGCCTTTCACATCTCTTGGCTCTGTTTCCCCTTTGCTGCCTCTCTTTCCTTGCAAACTTTCACCCTCTGGTATTTAATTTCTGTCCTATTGGTAACTTTGGAAGAAAGTTTCCAGCTATAAGAAAACTTTTCTGAAATAGATGTGGTGGATTAACTCAGTCACCCATCTACTTGTGTCAGCCAGTCTGGTCAGGAGAAGTCTGAGCTCTCATTGGCCCGGGCAATCAGATATCTACCTGTATAGTTTCGTTCCAGTCAGCCCACCCAGATATGAGTTCTGTATGAAAAGAAGGTTGAAGAATCAATGTATAGTTGAACGAGTGACTCTCTGAGTTATATAGTTAGAAAGACCCCTGATTAATAAAATGACTCCCAATTGTCAAGATTAGCAGTCATTTTATTGTTAGGCAAGAACATTGGACAGATTGCAAATAAAGTCAAATATTTTGGTTTTATCTATGGGGAGACTTAAGTTTCTGGTAATTACCAGAAGTTGGAACAATGGTACTTTGTTTTATAAATAAGTGGGAAAATTAAATATATCTGTTGTAAAGAAGAAACTATTTTCTTGAAAGAATCCTAATAGAAAAAGAAAACAGCCAAACAAAACTACTAAAACACACACACACACACACACACACACACACACGCACACACACACACAAACACTACATGAACATACGTGAGGGCCGGCAAGGTGGTTCATCATTAAGAGCACATTTTGCTCTTCCAGAAGGCTCGTGTTGGATGGCTGACACCCACACAACCATCTGTCACCCCAATCCCAGGTCGTCAGATCTCTCTTCTGGCCTCCACGAGCATTAGGCATGCATATGGCACATGGACACACATGTAGGCAAAACACTCATGCACATGAAATAAAAACGGCCCCAGCCACTCAAGAAGTGCACACACACAGATGCAGGCAAAGCACCCATTTAAAAAAAAAGTTTAAAAGTTAAATGGACACACTTGACACGGAAGATAAAGGAAGAGGTTATTGGGAATGTTGTCAAGGAAACCAGACTGAATGGAATTGCAGAAGATAAGAGGTATGAATTACACACTGAAAAAAACCTAGCATGTCTGACTGAAGTCCTAGAGAGGATGAGGTGGGCAGAGGTAAGGCTTCAGAAGATACTAATTCACAGAACTGATTAAATAGAGTTCACAGAGACAGAATAAGTCCCAGGGGGAGCCGAATGACACACACACTTATAGTTCCCAAGAGGGACCCTTTGAAAAACAGTCTCTTTAAAAAGTTACATGAATCAAGAAGAAACAAATACTCCAAACACATGTTCAAACACTCCAACACTGAGGTATACCAGTCGCAGGCTGTTACTAGAGAAAACTCTTTAAAATATGTACTTCAGGAGGGCCCAGGGGGAAAGATGCCAACTAGAAGGTGTGTGTGTGTGTGTGTGTGTGTGTGTGTGTGTGTGTGTGTGTGTGTGTGATATATCAAAGAAGCAAACCATTCTCTGTGACAGCCCATCTGAAGGCTCAAGGTCCAGTGAGATGACAGCAAATGGGTGAGCGTGTGTATTATTCAGGCAC
Source organism: Rattus norvegicus (assembly GCF_021556685.1). Lineage (NCBI taxonomy): Eukaryota > Metazoa > Chordata > Mammalia > Rodentia > Muridae > Rattus > Rattus norvegicus. Next base: position 260,021,856 of record NC_141534.1, on the reverse strand, counting down.
TAATGGGAAGGAATCTAGTGGTGCTCTGTTGACATTGTATGAATACATCCTCATGGTGAAGATCACACAGAAATAAAATCCCTCGTTTTCAGATGACAGAATCTGAAATTTACCAGGATGTGTGAACATGTAAAACACACAGACGCCTAACGACATAGACACAGATAGATATAGATAGATATAGATAGAGATAGAGATAGAGATAGATAGATATAGATATAGATAGAGATAGATAGAGATAGAGAGAGATAGAGATATAGATAGATATAGATATAGATAGAGATAGAGATAGAGATAGAGATAAATATAGATATAGATAGATATAGATTGATATAGATATAGATATAGATAAATATAGATAGAGATAGATATAGGTAGAGATAGAGATATAGATATATAGATATAGATAAATATAGATATAGATAGGTATAGATAGAGATATAGAGATAGATATAGATAGATATATATAAATAGAGATAGAGATAGAGATAGACAGAGATAGATATATAGATAGAGATAGATATATAGATAGAGATAGAGATAGATATAAATAGATATAGAGATAGAGATAGATGTAGATATAGATAGATGTAGCTATAGATAGTTATAGATATAGACACATAGATATAGATATAGATGTAGATAGATATAGATATAGATAGATTACATTCATGGTGGAATGGCTAGGAAGAAGAGAGATATGGTATTAGCAGGACATTTTCATAGACTTCTCTACATGCATGATGGAATGAACAATGTAATTTTGGCACAGTGGCCAGAAACAAACTGAACTTTTATCTCAACCATTCAGAACCCAAGGTGGCTTCTCATTCTGAGTAAAAGCCCAAAACACTGGCTGTGCTTTCAGTGACCCTTCACAGCTTAGGTTCCGTATCCTGTCCCTGGTCTTCCTCCCACACACTTGTCTCTTGCTGTACCTGCTGATTTGTTAAGACTTGTGCTCATTTAAATTAATAGATAAGATTTCTATATTTTAAGTTCCTCTGGGACCTTCTTTAAGTCTGTGGTCTCCCTTCGCCTGGTCCCAGTGTGTTGCACACCATGGCCATTAAACAAGTATTTGTTGACTCAATGACATGTGCACTAATCTTGTTTACTTTCTTCTGTGGCCTTTTTAGGGGTCTGTTTATATCTACACGTTTGGCACGGAGCCGGTTCTCGATAAACTCCTAGAGGCCTGTGACGGGAAAGTCCAGGCCATCAGCTTTATCACGCCTGGGAACAAATACTTCCTGGTAAGAGACGGTGTACGGGTGGGACACGGTAGGATTCCAGTGGTTGTATTTCAAGGTTTAAATCTCTATCCATACACAATTGGGTATCTTTAGACCAACCTCAAAACCACCTTCAAGGAAAGTGATCTTCTGAAAGGCCTATGTCAAAGAAGTTGGACTCATAATAACACTCCAAAAATGGGAGTTCCAGGCCCGGATGGCTTATCTGGTGAATTCTACTAGACATTTAAGGAAAAAAGTAACACTGATTTCCCACGATACCATTTTAAAGTTAGAAGCAGAAGGATTCCTTCCCAGCTCCTTCTCTGATGCTTTTCCCCACCCAAGCTACACAAAACACAAGAAAAGGAAACCACAAATCAGTATCTCCCCTGATGAAGACACGGCACCCTCCATTAAACACTAGCAGCACATTACACACCTCAACCAAGGGCAATTTATTTCAGGTATGCAACCCTGAAACACTGATTCCACACTAACCAGTCAATTAATGTAATCTCTCATACTACGATTTGACAACATCTGTTACCTGTTTATAAAAATACTCCAAAGACAGAATATCTATAAAATGCCTAATTCCTAATCAGTATCATACTGAAGTCTGAGCTCTAAGGTTTTGCTGTTGTTTCTTTGTTGTTTTTGTTTGCTTGTTTTGTTTTGGTTTTTGGTTTTTGGTTTTTATTTTGTTTTTGGGGGGGGTTGTGTTTGTTTGTTTGTTTGTTTGTTTGTTTGTTTGTAAAAAGGTATACAGACTGGAAAGAAATGAACAGCCTCTGTTCTCTGGTGACAAAATTGCCATCATAAGGGGGCTGGAGAGATGGCTCAGTGGTTAAGAGCACTGACTGCTCTTCCAAAGGTCCTGAGTTCAAATTCCAGCAACCACATGGTGGCTCACAACCATCTGTAATGAGATCTGATGCCTCTTCTGGTGTGTCTGAAGACAGCTACAGTGTACTTACATACATAAAATAAATAAATCTTAAAAAAAATTGCCATCAAAAAAAATCACAATCAAATGAGCAAACACCCTAGTTGCGTGACCATGGCAAAGGTGTAGGAGAAACAGTTACAACACAAAAAGATGAATTGTTTTCTTACGTTACCAGTAGTGAGCAATTACAATTTGAAATTAAAAATGCAATACTGCTTATGGTCGTGCCAATAAAACGAGCTAGGTATATTCCTAACAAAAGAGAGGTGGGCATTCTATGGGAAAAGCCATAAAATCTAGGGAAATAACTAAAACATTTATCTCTTCCCCCCACAAAAAAGTTGTTATTGACCCAATTACATGTTAAATCACAAAATATTTCACTTTTCTTTCAAGATGAGGTTTCTATCTATAGACCAGGCTGGCCTTGAACTCTGATATCAGCCTGCCTCTGCCTCCAAGTGCTGGTATTTAAGGCTGCCTGGCTAAACATTAGCCAAAAACTTCTGCTTACTTCCAGGACGGCTTCTTTTACTGCATTTTTCCAACCAAATGTAGACCAAATCATAGATGATGGCCCCTTCCTTTGTTGCATGGCCCCTAAAAAAATGAAAGAAACCTAAGTACTTAGTCATCAATGTTACAACTTCCCTGAGGCATTTTTTTTCTTTTTTCTTTTTTTTTCTTTCTTTTTTTTTTTCCGGAGCTGGGGACCGAACCCACCCTGAGGCATTTTTAATTCTTAAGTAATCCCATTTCACAAGGAGCCCAGGCATGCTTGACTCTTGCCCCATGCTCTGTAACTCTGAGCCCACCTTCAGTACACTCTTCCTCCTTCATGACCTCCAAGACCAGCATCAACATCCAATGGGAAAGGGAACCGCAGGGTTAAGATGATTATCTTAATCTGTGGCAAGCTGTCACCCTGACACAGAGAACAAGTGGCAACTTTGTTAAGATGTCACCTCTTGAATGGATATAGAAAATGTACATCTACACAATGGAGTACTACTCAGCTGTCAAAAACAATGACTTCATGAAATGGATTGAACTAGAAAATATCCTGAATGAGGTAAATCCCAATCCCAGAAAAACACACGTGGTATGCACTCATTGATAAGTGGATATTAGCCCAAATGCTCAAATTACCCAAGATGCAATGCACGGAACACATGAAACTCGAGAAGGATGACCAAAATGGGGATGCTTCACTCCTTCTTTATGGATATTTAAAAATATCCATAGGAGGAGATAGGGCGGCAAAGTTTAGAGCAGAGACTGAAGAAACAGCCATTCAGAGACTGCCCCACATATGGCCCATATATATACAATACAGCCACCAAAACTGGATAAGATGGATGAAGCTAAGAAGTGCAGGCTGATAGGAACTGGATGTAGATCTCTCCTGAGAGACACAACCAAAGCATGTCAAATAGAGAGGCGAATGCTAGCAGCAAACCACTGAACTGAGAATGGAAATCCCGTTGAAGGAATCAGAGAAAGGACTGAAAGAGCTTGAAGGGGTTCGAGACCCCATATGTACAACAATGCCAAGCAACCAGAGCTTCCAGGGACTAAGCCACTACCTAAAGAGTATACATGGACTGACCCTGGACTCTGACCTCATAGGTAGCAATGAATATCCTAGTAAGAGCACCAGTGGAAGGGGAAGCCCTGGGTCCTGCTAAGACTGAACCCCCAGTGAACTAGACTGGTGGGGGGAGGGCGGTAATGGGGGGAGGATGGGGAGGGGAACACCCATAAGGAAGGGGAGGGGGAGAGGTTAGGGGGCTGATGGACAGGAAATCAGGAAAGGGAATTAACATTTGAAATGTAAAAAGGAAAAACCCAATTTAATAAAAATGGGAAAAAAAACTAAAAAAAAAAAAAAAGTCGCCTCTTCCGAAGCTGAGCTACAGGCTTAGTCTAAGTCTAGCCAAAATATCAGTGTTATTTTGCAAAAAAAAAAAAATTGATTATAAAATTTGCATGGCAACACAAAAACAATCAATATCCTGTTGAAGGAGGCATGTGGAGGTACTGAGAAATAAATATAGTCGGAGCCGATGTTAGAATGATAAAGACTGGTGTTGGCAAAAGAATAAAATATTATCTAAATGCGGTAGAAAACAGAGCCCATAGAGAAACCCACATGAAGGTAATCAAATGATCATTTTGGATTTTAAACTTTCTTTTGAGAAAGAGTCTTGCTGAGTTGCCCAAGATGGCCTTGGACTTACAGACTTCATTCTTCTATGCCCCAAAATGTTGAGATTCTAGGTAAGGGCTCCTGCCATGCCTAACACAGCAAACTGACATGTGAAAAGTAGCAAAGACATTTCTGTTAAAGTAGTATCTTCTTTTCATCAAATGGTGCTGAAACAATTAATTCCTGCACTCGAGGAACTTCCACACACACAAGCGCGCGCGCGCACACACACACACACACACACACACACATAAGTCAAATATTTTGAACCTAGATGCAAATCGTATACATTCCAAAAAAATCAAAATTGTAGACATGTAAAAACAAAACCATAAAGTTATTAAAAGATGGCGGTAAAATCCAAGTTACCTTGTGCTCGATGGCAAACTCTTTAGCCACAGTACTGAATATAACCTGCAGAGGGATAATTAGCGGGTTGGATTTGACTGGAACCTCTGCTCTGTGGAACAACCTCCAGAGTAGAAAGCCCTGGTACATTCTCTGCTAAGAGACAGAAAAAGCAAACCACAGACTGAAGGAACAGACACGTCTGCAGCAGGGGTAGCTGACAGAGGACAGGGGACCCAGATCTGCAGAAAGCATGTGGGATTCAACAATTAAAAAGTGAACAATCTCGTTCAGAAATAAGGAGGGGGTAGGATGGATAGACGCAACACAAAGAAGGCATAGGGACAGAAAATAAGTCTATGAAAAGGTGCTGTAAACATCCGCCCTTTGGAAATCGTGGCAATGAGATGCCACCGCCTATTAGAATGTCTCAAATCTGAAGTGCTGGCAACGACAGAGGCTGTTGGAGAGCAGCCGAGGCGCGAAGCGCTCGTTTGTTGAATGGAGGTGCAGCCAATTTGGAAGATGGCTTGTCAGCTTCTCTTAAAACTAAACAGGCACCATATGCTCCGGCGGTTATGCTCCGTAGCATTTATCCAAATGGGCTGAAAACATAACGCCACCCAAGTGAGCTGCACGTAAATGTTTACAGCAGCATTGTTCCTAATGGCTCAGACTTGGGAAACAACTGAGGTGCCCACCCATCCACCAGCGAACGCACCAGAGACTGTGGCACAGCCGCTCAGCGCGCCCTTGCTGGGTAATGGAATAAAGCTGTCAGGCCACCGCGAGGCTTGGACGGATCGCGAATGCATAGCGCTAAGTGGTGTGGGAAAGCCTACACGCCGCGTGAATCTAACAGGATATTCTGGAATGGGCAAAGCCATGGGGCCGGGTAAAACAGATCAGTGGTTGTCAGGGATGCAGGGAGGGAGGCAGGAAGAGACGGAGAGATCTTTAAGGCAGAGAAACTGTGCGTGTCATTACAAACTCATCAAAACTCTCAGAAAGGACAACCCAAAGATTGAAGGAGCCCCGATGTATAGACGTTAGGCAGTCGTTGTATCAGTGTGGACTTAGATGCTGTAGCCCATGCCCTAGGTCTGATGCAAGCTGCTAACAGTGGGAGAGAGAGAGAGAGAGAGAGAGAGAGAGAGAGAGAGAGAGAGAGAGAGAGAGAGAGAGAGAGAGGTGTTCATTTGGAAGACTTGGCTCTCTTTATCTACCATGTGGGTCCTGGATCAAATTCGGGTCATCAGGCTTGGTAGCAAGTGCCCTTACCCACTAAATATGTCTATAATTTGTAGCCCTGCCTGGCAGGGAACTCACCATATAGACCAGGCTGGCTTCGAACTCACAGTGGTACTCATCTTCTGCCTCCTGAGTGCTAAAGATAATTGTTTAAAAAAAAAAAAAACAAAACAAACAAAAAAAAAAAAAAAACCAAGAAACTCCGAAGGAGCCCAGGTATGACCATTTGTGCCTGTAATCCAGGGACAATTAATCCTACCACAGTGTAATCCTCCCTTAGCAAGGGAGGCGGGGACTGGGAGTTCACGCCGGGCCTGCCTTATCCGTGAAACCTTGTTTGGGTGCGGGGGGGGGGGGGGCAGAGAACGAGAGGATAAAGAAAAGGGTGATTTCCTTTTCTTCAGAAAATAAGAGTCAATGTTGAATTTATAAACGATTAACTGACCCTTAGGTGAGCATGCTAGCCGGTCAGCATGGTCTCCCACGGTAGAGCCCGACCGTGCATTCAGTGGACCTGTCTTCCTCCCACAGACGCTCACGAGTTCGGGGGAAGTTTCTATTTTTTCGATAGAAGATGGCACTTGTACGGGCAGGATTTTCCTGAGGACTCACGTAAGTGTGCCTGATAAATCCAAGCACAAAATGCCCATTCTAACTCTGCTCGCCTTTCAGCGTTCACATCCAGTGCTCTTTGGCAACCCTCCCTACTGCGCTGGCTCACATACAGAGGTAGGATTTACCCGCCTGCCACGGTGCCAAGCTCACATCACGGCACCAGAGAAGGGAGCCAGAGGCCTCAGCGTACCTCCTAAGGGAGCAATCCCTGTGAGTAAGAGGACAGTTAATGCTCCCCGAAAGCTCAGCCCTGAAAGAGGGGACACATTCCTTTCCCTCTGAGCCCTGGAAATAATGGGGGTGAAGGTTTCTCCGTGGGTGTCCAAGGCTACCACAGAAGGAAGACATCTGGGTGCTAGCTGGCAAACACCCATGACATAGTTTTCAGTATGTCATTGCCTCTGAATAATCCACAATACATTTTGCATAAAATAATGCAAAAAAAATTGTAAAGACCTAAGTAATAATAATGCTGGATTTTTTTTCCTTTGCATCTCAGAAGGTAGGGAAATCCCAGCCCTTCTCTCCTACAAATTCAAAGTCTCAATTATAGAGTACTTACACCAATGACATAGGGCATGATACTAAGCAAGTACTAGGCCATATAATATTACAAGTTGCAATTACAAGTCCCCTGCCAGAAAAGTAACAATATAAAGTCTTGTCTAAAAGGCCACAAAACATACAGCACCACATAATCTGTATGGCAAAGGCATGTACGTATCAATTTCTATTAGAATTTCTAGAATTAAAACGCCATTACATACCCACCAGACCAGTAAGAGACCAGGTCTCTGAAAACAAGAAGCGAGTGTGTAATAAAACCCCCAGCGGACTGTGTAACCAGGACCTAACCTGTTCCTCTTGAACGAGGCCAGATACAGCCACCGACCGAAGGTCTTGGCCAGCCCTCACTGAGCTGATATCGGACCTGATACCTGGTTGTGGTCCAGCCTGTGCTTGGAGAAACATAGGTCTTTCATTATGGTAAAAGCTGGTGCACTACAGGGAAGTGATCTTTCCACAGACTCAGTAATACCTCTGCTGTAGGTGTTTCCCTGTGAACTTCAGAAATGACAGCCTCCTGTAATCCCAGCTTGTGGTAGTCAGAAACAGGCCTCGGTGGCACATGCTGGCTGGCTGGGCCAGCTAAAGCCAGCAAGCTCCGGTTCAAGCAAGAGACTCTGCCTCAGTATTTAAGGTGGGGAGACATCAAGGAAGGTAGCTGATGACCATTTTTGGCCTACATATGCACACACACACACACACACACACACACACACACACACACATACATACACACACACACAATGTATGTAGACCGCATCCACACATGTACACACATGCACCCACAAACACATGCAGGAAAAGCTCACTTGGTTTTGACAATGCTCTGTTCTGAGATTCAGATGCTCATGCAAGCCCTGTTACCCACCAACCTAACTTCTCTTTCCCATCTTTGTCCTTACGACAGCAGACAAGCCTCCACCCCTACTCTCGTTTTCCTTCTCAAACCACAGTAAAAGCATCCTTGGGATTTCATCAGAGTCCGATTTTGCATCCTTGTGTATCCGAGACTTAGAACCTATAAGCGGGACCCTGTGTTTCCCTGGGACACTCCTGCTTAGTTTTCTTAAATGCCCCTTGGACTCTCTCATTCTGGCTTTAGCATAAAAATACAACGTAGAGACTCCCTCGGTTGCTTTATGCAACTGGTCAGATTCAGGCATGTTGACTTTCTGTCCAGAAATATGGACCAAACCAAGTTTGCAAGCTTTTCAAATGTTCCAAGCACTGGAGGCAGGGTTGGAGGTGGGCTGGGGATGAGACTGAAGGCCTGGAACATGCTAAGGGCGAGCTCTGTAGCCCTGAGCTTCAGGCCCAGCCCGGTAGGGTTCTTGTATACGGAGCAGCCCTCATTCTCTGGGGTTTTTCTTAAATAGGCAACAACTCTGGCGTGCTCTCCTTCTTCCTCATCGGCTGCCATGGGGACAGTGGATGGCTCTGTGTACTTCCTGAACATCCTTGACGTGGAGTCCCCTCAGCTGATTCACCAGGCCTTCCTCTCCAAGTCGCCTGTGAAGATACTGATGTAAGCTCCACCTACACTAGCCACGCTATCCTCAGACCTGCCTATAGGGGGCGCAAGTGAAACACCATTGCTTTTCAGCTCTACCCATTCCTCGCATGTGGTACATTCAGTCCAGCATTCGAAAGGAAGGCAGGTAGAGTGCTAAGTCCCTCGCACACAGTTCCCGCCCAGGAGCAGCCTATTACCAATTTCCAATGTTCCTCTTCAAAGGCATTCTTATCCACAAATAAACAAAAACATCAGTATTTTTGTTCACTTACACGGTCTCCGAATAGTGAGAGCAGGCTACAGTGTGTGGTCTTGTGTGAGGGTACACGTATGTGTGGGAGCATGTGAAGGCCAGAGGTCAACCTTGGGTGTGTGTGTTTCCTCAGACACCATCCACCTTGGTTTGGAGGTGTTTTGTTTTGTTGGGGGGCTGTCTCTCACCGGTCACCGACTGGGCTAGGCCAGTTGGCCTGTGAGGGCCACAGACCTTGTCTCTGCCTCCCCAGCCCTGGGATCACAGTACACAGGCCACTGTGGATTTTTTTTTCTGGGCAGGTTTTGGGGCTCAAACTTGGGTCCTCATGGTTGAGGGGAAAGAACTTATCCACTGAGCTATCTCCCCAGCCCCACTGGAAAATGTGCAACATCCGTGTTAGAGATGAGTCTCATTCTTCTGGATGGTGGCAAAATACCCCATTACATATACATTTCATCATTTCTCTCAACATTGACGGACACATACATTATCTCAAACCCTTGAAGCAATAGTCTCAAAGATACTTCTATTTTGAACATTTTTATACAGGGTGATGAGTCTTGTGGGCCATTTTTATCCACCACCCCACCCCACCCGCCTGCCCTGCCCCGCCCCGTGCTCCATCTCCATCCTCTCCCCATGCTTTGCTCCGCCCCCCTGCTCTCTGCCTCCGCTCCTGCCCCTCCCCCAGACCCACCTCATGCTGTGCTCGCCATACTCTTGCCCTCCAGTTTCCCCATTCCCTTTTTGCTGCCCCATAAGATACATTTTTTACTTTCATGTTTCATTAGCCTCTCTCTTTTGCTCCCCTCCTTAAGATCTTTCTTCCCTCTTTATGGCCCCTTCTACTTCATCACACACACACACACACAAGCATACACACACACATACACTCACACACACATACACACACTCACACACACACACACTCACACACACACTCATACACACATGCACACACTCATATACACACACACACTCATACACTCACTCACACACACACGCATACACACACTCATACACTCACACACACACGCATACACACACACTCATACACACACACACTCATACACACATACACACTCATACACACACATACACACACTCATACACACATACACACACATACACACACACACTCATACATACTCATACACTCATATACACACGCATACACACACACTCATACACTCACACACACACGCATACACACACACTCATACACTCACACACACTCATACACACACACTCATATACACACACTCATATACACACACATACACACTCATACACACATACACACTCATACACACACATACACACACTCACACACACATACACACACATACACACTCACACACACACTTACACACACTCATACACACATACACACACTCACACACACTCACACACTCATACACACATACACACTCATATACACACATACACACACACTCATACACTCACTCACACACACACACGCATACACACACTCATACACTCACACACACATGCATACACACACTCATACACTCACACACACACGCATACACACACTCATACACTCACACACACACTCATACACACACACTCATACACACACACATACACACACATATACACATACACACTCATACACACATACACACTCATACACACACGCATACACACACATACACACTCATACACACACATACACACACTCATACACACATACACACTCACTCACACGCATCTAGGATCTGCATATGAGATAAATATGCAGTATTTGTGAGCCAGATGCTGGTAGCCCGCACTGCACCTTTAATCCCAGCACTCAGGAAGCAGAGGTGGGTGGATCGCTGAGTTCAAGGCTAGCCTGGTCTACAGGGAGAGTTCCTGCACAGAAACCCTGTTTCAAAAACCAAAACAGACAAACAAACAAAGCAGTGTTTGTCTTTTTGAGTCTGGGCTATTAAATTCACCATGACAGTTTCCCGTTCCAACCATTTTCACACATTCACACACACATTCACACATACATGCATTCACACACATTCACACACACATTCAAACATTCACACACACATTCAAACACACATTCACACACACATTCAAACACACATTCACACACATACATTCACACACACACACACGACTCCAATAAAAACACAAAAGGTGAAGCCATAAGATATGTGCAAAAAACCCATAATGAAAAATAAAAAATGAAAGATTTTTTAAAGTACCCTGAATAATCGTTGAGACATAGAACCCTCAAAGAGGCCACTAAATTCTTTCTGTGTTGACCATATACTACTGGACATGGCTTCTGCCCTCCGAATAGTTTGTATCCCCAGGGAGACTCTAGTTACTCATTTGCAAGTAATGATCCATTTGAAGATGCTTCTGGGTTAGGAAGGGGGCACATGCCCGCTTACCTCAGCACTGGGAGCCCATTAGGCAGAGACCCATGCAGGCCCTGTGCACGCTGCCACAGTCTGTGAGTTCCTGTGTGTGTCTGCCCTGCTGTGTGTGTAGAAGGTCTCGTTTCCTTGGCCTCCTCGCTCCCCTCTGCTTTTACAATCTCCTCTTCCACAGGGTCCCCTTAGTCTTAAGGGGAGGGACTTATTGAAGATGCCTCATGTTTGACTGAGCGTTCGGAGGTCTCTCTCTCTCTGCACACTGTCCAATTGTGGGTCTCCGCATTTCCCATCTACTTCAGGAGGAAACTTCTCTGGTGCTGGCTGGGCAAGGCAACATGAGAGGCCAAAATGTCATTAGGAGTCATTTTATGACCACGTTCCTTTAGCAGAACAGTAATATATGGGCTCCCCCTAGGTCCCTGACCTATCTAGTCTCAAGGTTTTGGCCACAGATGGGTTCCATCTCACGAGAAGGGCCTTAAGTCTAGTCAGATGTTGGCTGGTTCCCCCCACAAGCTTTGTGTCTCTACTTCATTGGTATGTCTTGCAGGCAGGTCACCATTGTAGATCAAAGGCTTGCTCGGCCTGCTCTCTTAGACAGCCCAGGACCACCTACCCAGGGGTAGCACCACCCACAGTGGGCTTGCCCCGCCCCGCATCACACGTAAGGCACAAAATCGAGACAATGGCCCTGCAGACTTGGCTACAGGCCAATCTGATGCCGCCATTTTCCAGTCGAAGTTGTCTGTTGTTCCCAGATGACCCCGGCTTGGGTCAAGTTGACCAAACAAATAAACAAACAAAACCTCAGCCCGCAGAATTTCTTACAGGAATATGGACGAGGGTTACCCATAGGCAGCAGAAGTGACTCAAAGACTGCGTCGCAAAAGCCCACCCAAGTGTGAGACAGCTGACTAAAGCTGAAAACCGGGAGCGCATGGCTCAGCTCCTAGACAGCCCGGCAGGTTGCAGAGTGTGCTTTGTGTACTTTGCCGGGCGAGCCTCCTGTGCGCGCAGCTCGGCTTGTGTGACTGTCTCTCAGCCGGCCTTTCTGCTCCTATGGGCTTTGGGAGGGGCGTTGCCCAACACTAGTCCTGCCAATCCATGAACGCTGAAACTCTTTCCATTTTCCAGCGACTTCAACTTCTTTCCCAGGGGATAAAGTTTTCATCACTGAGGTCTTTCCCCTTCGGATAGGTTTATTCTTAGGGTTTTGGTTTGATTGTTTTAATCTGTTGTGAATTGGATATTTTTCCAAATTTCCTTTTTTTAGCCTATTTTCATTGGTATAAATAAAGGCTACTGGATTTTGCATGTAGATTTTATATTACTACTCAGCTAAAAGGATTACCTACTTGGAGTTTTCCGATGAAGTCTGTAGGATCTTTTAAGTATCATGTGACTTGCAAATAACGACGCTTTGATTCCCTCCTTTCCTAGCTGTATCCCTCTTATTTCACTCCCTTGTTTTATTGTCCTAAGACGTCGGGCATCACTCACATTAAATAGCGGAGAGAGTTGGCATTCTTTTCTTTTCTCCATATTTTAACAGGTATGCTCTGATTGTTCCCCAACTTGTAGAATTTGGACTACGGGTTTGTCATACGTACTCTTGGTTAGGCACAGAAAGATTCCTGAAACTCCTTGGAATTTCTGTCCTTTTATTGAAAAGGGACATTAAATTTCGTCAAAGCCTTTTCTGTGTGCATCAAGGAGATTGTGCGATCTCTACCCCTAAGTCTATGTTTGTATGTTGTTTTGCATTATGTTGCAGATCTTGAACCTACATTGTATCCCGGAGATGAAACCAATTTATTCATGATATCCAAACTGTCCCTGCGGATCTCTGAGGCCCCTAGAGCAGTGGGGAGGCAGGAGTGACCCTCCTCCTTGTCCCCTGCTCTTCTGTACTGTGTGTTTTTGTGGGCCGCCTCTTTCCCAGACCTTTTCCTTCTCCTGTGGTTCACATTGCTCTGTTCTTTTCTATTTTGAGAAACATGTACAAGTGTTTCACCAAGTTGTTCCTCTTTTTCCATGGGGCAGTTGTAAGGTACTGAAATGCCAGACCATCTCTAGCTAATCTGCCAATATATTTTACTGTTATGGGGTCCGCTTAAATCCAGCATAACTTAAACACCAGGTCAATGCAGATGACAAAAATCTATTGTAATCAAACCCCTACTGATCGATCAGGGCCACAGAACAGACTCTGAATTAAAACAACGAGCCAGGATATCAATATTTAAGTGCAAATCATAAATATCTGTGCCAAGTTATTACATTTTTTTCCCGCCAATCAGGATGGGAGTTGGTTTCTGGGCCTGGGAACATGAATGTGGTTTCGCCCAGCCCACAAGATGGAGACATTATCTTTGAGATGGCTTTCCTTACAAGTTATCTCTGAGATGACCGAACTCACATAACTGTCTTTTTATAAGTTGTCCGTTAGATGCTGGACTCACACTCCTTCCATTACCAAAATGAAAGACCTGTCTATCTTTTTTTTTTTTTTTTTCAGAGCTGGGGACCGAACCCAGGGCCTTGAGCTTGCTAGGCAAGCGCTCTACCACTGAGCTAAATCCCCAACCCCAAGACCTGTCTATCTTTCCTGAGCGCTTTTTTGATTGGCTAGTTGTCGGCCTGGGAGTTTTTTGATTGGCTGGCTGTTGGCTTTTGTTTTGTTTCAGTGCTTAGAACTGAAACCCACCCCCACCCCCCACCCCCCACCCCCCCACCCCCCGCCCCCGGCCTTGCGTGTGGTGGGCGGGGCTTCGTGTGTGGTGGGCGGGACCTCTGCCAACCCTCCTGTGGCTTCTTGATTATGTATTTGTAAATTAACTTTGGGATAGCATTGGCTCAGAGGGGAATCAACATGTAAGATGTCCGCTTTTATAAGGTCATAGAATATTTTAAAATCACAAACGATGGGGCTAAGGGTGTAGCCTAACGGCAGATGGCTTACCTTGCGTGCACAGGACACGCAAAGCACAACATAAATAACCTGAATCCATAGATAAATGCCACCCACGCTAAGAGTGGCTGGTTTTGAATGTGTTTCTGTGGTCGCGCATCTGGCAAGCTTGCTTGCCACCAAGCGGGTGAAATGAAGCACAATGGCCACGTTGGGTCTCTTCTCTTCCAGTTACGACCAGCGAGGAATCTTTCTGTTAGTCGGTACAGAAGAGGGAAAAATCTTTGTCATCGATGCCAGACCCTCAAAGTCATTCCAGATTTTTGGATACACTGGTATGATACAGGATGTTTGTGAGTTTAAAATTTATGCCGAATAATTGAAAGTTAAGATTTTGAATTATATCAAAACAATTACGTATGTTGTATTTCCCTGAAAAATGAAATTTTAAATAGAAGTTAAGCTTCTATATTATATTTAGAGAAATTGAGAGTATTAGACTTGTCTAATATGTAACTGATGCTATTAAAAAAAAAAACCCTTGTATCAACTACTGAGTTGGTAAAAGGTTTGAACATTTTGATATGACAAGGGAAAGAATAGATGCTTTATGACTGTAATAGTTTTAAAAACTTTTTACCTCTGACCTATGCTTAATAATTAATATTTCTACATACCTTTAGTCTCAAATGTGTGTGCTCCCCAAGATATATTCATAAATTCATTCATTCATTTATTAAAAAAAAATTCCTAAGTACCTACTAAATACAAAATGTTGAATGTGGCTCTTGTGGGGGATGGGAAGGTCCAGGAAACAATTAAGTGCTGTGTAATTCTTCAGAGAATACTAAGAGAAGGCAAGAGGGGATGAAGGAACTCCAGCTGAGGGGTGCCAAAGACAAAGGGGGACTGTATCTATCCCAGGGGAAGTAATGATTCCGAACACTTTCATATGCGTGGGATGGGACACACTAGTGCTACAACTCAAGAAGACCTAAGTGGAAGGTTTTGGCAGATAACCATGGCATTCTGTCTTCTTGGGCCATTAGCTTCCATCTTGTCAAGACAGTGACCTAACTGCTCACTGGGCCAAACAGCAAACCCAGTCTGTAAGTTAGCTGTGGGTACAGTAGAGCCTAAGGCTGGCAGCAGAGAGGCTGCACCTGCTGCTTCAACAGTCCAGTTTCTAACTAATGAGGTTGGGAGGTTTGATCTGTCACTATATATTATCATGCTAAGTTCTGTACCAGAGGGTCTAGCCTACAAGTGAATTCTCTAGGTTGCCGGTTAGCAGCTTTTGTGCAAACCGTGCTCCTTCATTTAAAACTATTAGTCAAATAAAAACGGCTACGGCCAATCGCTAGAGGAATTAGAGTCGGGCAGGTCTTTCAGTTACCTAGTTGATCGGGCGGAAAGAAAGAGAAGGCTACGTGAGAGTGGAGATGCCATGAGCACGCAGCAGGAGAAACAGCAGGTATCTGGGGTACACCACCGGGGAGGTAGCCAGGCCAGCAGTTAGAAGCATAGATTAGGGGTTACCTCCCGGTAACTGTCAAAGCCAAATTAAAAAAAAAAAATCCGAGTCTCATTTCTTTTTAAGCTCATCAGGGATAAGCTTTAATTGGTTGTGCCACAAGGCTGGCCTGCAGGCAGGAGGGGGGAAACTGGGAATCCACAGGAATCCTCACTTCTCACTGAAACCACAGGCAGAGAACAAAGCGGTGAAGAAAACCACGGATGTCCCAAGTAGTGGGGTGCCTGTGTCATCCCTTCCAGAAACAGCTCAAGGAAGACAGGCTGGGCCAGAGTCCTGACAGGCATGAGTAGGGCATGCTGGTCAGTTAACAGATGTTCCCTGAGAGACAGTGGGTCATGCAGGAAAGAGTTGGTACTTCCCAAGGGTCAGACTCAGTGTCAGGGGCATTTCCACTACACACGTAAGGATGCCGAGAACACCACTGTCTGAGTTACCCAGTGGAAGAGCCCTGGAACTGGATGGCACCCAGATGGGAGCCAGGGCATGAGCACATAGATACAGTGGGCGGAACAAAGACGGCAGGCATCCCTGTTGGAGCATAGGCATGACTAAACCCACCTGACCAGATAATCAGAAATATGCCCCCATTGGTTTATCGAATAGGTCCCATAACTCCTGCTAACGGGTCACTGTAAAAGTCAGTCAACAAAATGTGCTACTTGGGACTGAGTGAAGAAGTGTCGCCATTGTGACACACCGAAATACAAGTCGGTGCAAGTGTGTGTGCGAGTTTAAAATGTTAAATATTAACAAAGGACCATGCTGAGGATTTGGGCAAAGTAATCGCTCGTACATCTTAGAATGATGCGTGATTCTTTAAATTCAGTCAGCGACCACCTGTAGAGTCAATCCCCATTCACTTTCAGAGTCAAGCAAGGACATGCTGCAGATATCCACGGTGTCACACGTGGAATCGGATGTGGTCGAAGTGCTGGTGTTGTCCCCGCTTTCAGAAACGGGCAGAAGCAGGCTGGAGTACTTCACCCTGCCTATCATGTTACCACAAGGTGACTTAATTGAGCAGCCCAGCCCCTTCTCCCTGCCCCCATAAATTGCTCTAGTCCATCTCTGGCTTCTTGGTAAAGTGGTTGCTCTCTTTGCATCTTTACAAAGCAATACTCTGGCTGTGAAATGTGTGAAGTGTAGCTTCCTCTGTGCCTCGGGACTCAGAAATGTTTCTTTGTCTCTTTGTTTGTTTGTTTGTTTGTTTGTTTGTTTGTTTTAAATATGAGAAAAGGAACAAGATCAGCTGCCACGCCAAGTTGATCTGTCATTTTGTGATGGTTTTTGTTCTGTGGTTTTAAATAGTCCCCGTTAAATTCAGATACATTACAGTGCAGTTACCTAGTCTTATAAAACAGCTCACTGGGTTCTTTAAAAGGCTGAGAGAAAACAGATACTCTTTTTGTCTCAGATGGCAAATTTATCTAGCCAGAAAATTTGAAAATATAGAACAGGGCAGATCTCTGTGAATTCAAGGACAGCCTGAGCTATATGCAAATTCCAGACCAACCAGAGTACATAATGAGACCCTTTCTCACATAAAAAGGGAAGGGAGTGGAAGAAGGAGAAGGGAAGTAGGGAAGAAGGAGAGGGTGGAAGGACCATTCCTGTAATCTCAGCAGCACTTGAGAGGCAGAGGCCGGATTGTTCCAAGTTCCAAGGTGGCCAGGGCCACCTTTATCCAAAAAGACAGGAAAGAAGGAAGGAAAGAGGAAGGAAGGAAGGAAGGGAGGGAGGAAGGAAGGAAGGAAGGGAAGGAGGGAGGAAGGAAGGAAGGAAGGGAGGAAGGAAGGAAGGAAAGAAGAGAATCTTGGTATTGTCCTGTTTATTTTAATTTTTAAGCTAATTTGAAACAAAAGGCTGTGATAATATAGTTTACTATCAGCATTCAGTATCCCTGGTTGAGGCAAATTGTTTTTAAACAATCATTTTTAAAAATTTGCAAATAGCCCCAGTCCTGTTAATCAGGCGTTTACAACTTTCTTTCTCATCCCATAACTGTGCGTAACGGTTTTTGGCATGAACGTTCTGGTGCGTGTATGTGAGCTCTCCTCTTTTCCTAATCTAGTGGTCCCTGAAAACTTCGCTGATGAAAGAGGACGGCTGAAGGACAACTTCACCCACAGGTACCTGTATGAGGTGGAGCACGCTCTGTCCTCTGCCGTGCTGGGCTTCTCAGAATCCAAAATCTATGGCTTCTGCAGCCAGGTGCCGTACATCTGCAGCTATACAATGCCTGTAAAGGTAAGCCAGCCGCCGGTCAGCACATGACTTCACTGGAGGGGTCATATCAGCCTCTCGTTCAGTTAGAGTGGCTGACATGGCTGGTTCCTCCATCCCGAATACAACTGAGTGGCCTCACGTTTATGCCACACACATCATTCATGTCAGATAAGTAGGCAGGTGATTAGTGTTTGCTTAGTGCCTTAAAAAGTATCTGGTATAAGATCTGTTCCATAGATGTTCTAGGAGCTAACAGGTAGATCGTTTCCTTTGAACCCCGATACCTTGGCACTAAGTAAAATCTCACAAAACAATTAAACCATGCTTCTGCCACGTTCCTTCATCTCTCTTCAAACTCCTACCGTTCTGTGACAGCTCCTGTTGCACATACCAAGCCCAGTGCCCTGCCTGCTGCCTTCCAGCATTCACCACCCACTGATGCTGCCTTCAGATCCTGGGGAGAAGGATCCACCCTAGGCTTCTTTAAATTATTTTTATCTCTCTGGTCTTTTCCCTGTGTGACTGGTATTAGACATAGAAATTAAGAAAAAAAAGAAGAGACAGTTCATGGTAACTTGGGATATTAGAGAAGTGTTGTAAGAAGCAAGATTCCCACGAGTCTTTGAGGGATGGGTCCGATTTGGAGCCAGGAAATAGCACGTGCACCCCAAGGGAGGAGCGTGGACAGAGGAAGTGGAAGAGGACTGGGGGAAGCTGACAAGGATCTTTCAGACAGAAGGAAGGTCATGTCTGAGGCTTGGAGAAAGGGGCTGCATGGGAAGATGCACAGTGAGAAATTGGCAACTTGTATTTCGATTCGCACATGATGGTATACGATGGCGGGAAACCAAGAGTGTCAGCCAGGGTAGGCTTGGAGCCTTAATGGCAGAATTACATGTAAAGAAGCCAGTCCTGGGCGGAGATGTAGACCAGTGGCTATGAGTACCCACTTGTCATGCAAAGGAGCCTGGGTTTGATCCCAGCACCAAAAAGGAAAGAAGGAAGGTAGGAAGGAAAGAAGGAAGGAAGGAAGGGAGGGAGGGAGGGAGAGAGGGAGGGAGGGAGGAAAAGGAAGATTGAGCTCTTTAGCTGGCAAAAATCAGCTTTAATTTGCAAATATGTAACTCTGATTGATACACGGTATAAACACAGGTGCCTACTCTGACCCACACAAGGATAGAGTCCCCAGATTTGAACCTGACCACATATGTAGCACACATATGTAGCACACACCCGCAAAACCAACACTGCTACTGGCCCAATCTTTTCAATAATGTCCTCCTTTGCTTTGATTGGCAGGAGCACACCGGCATCTGTATCCTTAAGCCTCAACAAAAAGTCCAGAGCAAACAGTATGGAGCCGGAACAATCTATCTGTCCTCTCACGGATTATGGCTTATAACAATAGCTAAATGTGGAGTTCTCTGTATCCGAGATATGTTCAGTCTGGTAAATTAACAAAAAAGAAAATCTGAGTGGAGGAAGTGGGGCGGGGTGGGGGGGGAGACTTGGAGAGATTGCCTAGTGGTTAGAGCATCTGTTGCTCTCGGGGAAGACTCAGGTTCAGTTTCCAACATCTGCGTGTGGCTGACAAGCAGTCCCAAGGGACCCGGCACCCTCTTCTTGCTTCCATGGACACCAGGCATACATGTGATGCACATGCATGCACGCAGACAAAACACTCATACATGTAAAATTAAAATAAATGCTTTTTCTAATTATATAAAAGCACACGGTGTAGGAGGCAGAGAGAGAGGGCTCTGCTTACCTCTTCCTGATGACCCAGGTTTGGCTCCAGCACCTGGGCTGTGTGGTTCACAACTGCCTGTAAATTCTCTCTCAGGGGCTCCTGTGCCCTGGCCTCCTCTAGCATCTAAGCTCCTGTGTATATACCCATGCATGCTCACAATTAAATAGGAATAAATTTCACAGTGTGGGGCATGTTCTCGGATTTTGGGTAGGAACAAACCACTTAGAAAAGGAATCGGGACTTCCGTAAGTAAATTGACTCAATGTCCTGTTTTCTCTCTAATTTTGTAAACTCTCTGTGCGTGCGTGTGACCATTTTTTAACATTCTTGTCAGTCAGCTTATCACTCTAAAGAAGGAAACACCAGCCAGGACAGCGAGGCCTGCACACAGAACACTGGGCAGGGAGGGCACCGCAGATGGGCTGCTGCCCAGCTTATCTGCAAGCTGTCCCTTAAAGACTCACGGAGGGGCGCTTAACTTCTGACTCTCTGCTGCAACGTCAGAGAAACTGCTCCCTGGCCCCTAGAGGCTCATGGGAAAGAAAATGATGTGCTTAGTAACAGTGCTAGCCTAGTCTGGAGGGCCTTGGCTTGTTGCTGCTGTCCTCAACCCTTCAAAGATGCTGGGGGAACAGAAGGTGGCAGCGAGAGCCCTTGTCTGAGTCTTCGGGCACTAGCATCCGGTTTCCACAGCCCGCAGACCTCTGAGACACTGAGAAACCGGTCAGAAAGTGGGGCGTGCTTTTCTAGGTTTGAGACTGCTGCATGGTCCATTGTGTGACTTGATTTGCCCAGTGATTCCTTCCCAGTTTTTCACTCGTCTCCTCCACACACTGGAAATATCATACCCACCCATGAGACAACACTCCCACATGTCCACAGATACCGTTGTCTCTGGCTGGGCACATAGTAGTTCCTTTTCTTCTCGTTTAGAAAGAAAGCAAATTTGGACGAACTCAATATGGTTCTAGAGGAAAACCGTTGAGTTTCTTAGGGAGTGGGTCTCTCTCTCTCTCTCTCTCTCTCTCTCTCTCTCTCTCTCTCTCTCTCCTGTGTGTGTTATCATGTTCCCTGGGGTGGGGCGTGCAGGCCCACACACACTATAGTGAGGATGTCAGAACACACAGAACACAAACTTCCCTTTGTTGCCACCAAAGCCGGGCTAGCTGGCCCACAGGCTTCTGGCGAAGTCTTTGTGGGTACAGGCAGGGATCTGGATGCTCCTCGAATGGCTTCCTCTAGCCTTTAAGTGGGTTCTAGAGATTGAAGTTCATGCTGTGAGGCTTGCGCTGCAAGCACTTTATGCCCTGAGGCATCTCTCCAGGCCTAGAGGGTTTTTTTTTTTAAAGTGAATGATTGCAAACTATGCTACCCCGTCAGAAGCTCGGTGCAGCTGACAGTGACCCGACACGACAAGGCAGAGCACCTCATAGATAAAGTTATTCATGGAACAGTTGCAAGACAAAAAAAAAGAAAAGAAAATCCTGAGTTTCCTGCACAAAGACATCGTAAATTAAATGAGCTTTGGTACAAAATCAGTACTTAAGTGCTATCAGGCAGCCATGACACAAAACAGGGACAACCCAACAAGAGGAAAAAGTCCCAAGAAATCTGATTGTTAAGTAGAAAAGCAAGGTGTATAAGTAAGTGCATATGCATATAATATTCTGCAAATATTATCAGTGGAAAAGTTATATTTACATAAAGTTTTCCGAATGGCTCTGGATGGTATTGTACTCACAGCTTCCAGGGGAAATGCTGGCCATGGAGTCGGAGGAAATTTCATGCCAGCCTCTCTGATAGCTTTCTTGCTTTAAACCACTTGAAAGTCTTGTCTACTTAAAAACCTATGTGGAAAGACGTCAGGCTCGAGGGCCGGGGTGACAGCTGTAGGTTTTCACTAGAAGAGCCTAAACTGTTGTCATGTGTTGCACACATCCGTGATGTGCTGGTGTGGATGTCTTAGTTGGTTTCATTAGCACACCCTAGGGCATTGTCATCTTCTTTCCCCGGATTTCTCCTCACCTTCCCTTAACACACTCAGCCACTTTACAGAAAACACATCCCGCCCGACTCATTGGAGGCGCCCAGCTTTGCTCACCCAAGGTCCCTCCCCTAACTCCACAGCCTTCAGCAAGTACACAGACAGGGTGTCTGGTGGGCTGGCCTAAGCCACTGGTTCCAATCCTGCTCCACCCACATTACATAAAGTGGTGGGAAAATAAGTCAATCCTGGTTTGAACTAGAAGTTTTAAGTGCCGAGTATTACCAAGAGCTACTTTTGTACCAATAAAAATGTCTTCAGAAGTACAGAAGAAAATTACCCACAAGCAAAGGTACATGTGACCATGTGAGACACACACACACACACTCACATACTCTCACATAGACACACACACAGACACACACTCAATCACACACTACACACACACACACACACACACACACACACACAACGTACCATGTAACAGAGAATTAGATAATTTCTTCCTTTTATTGAGGATACCTTTGTTCGATGTCGGAGTCATTCTCACCATGGTCAAGGGATTCAGAACATGAAAATGTCAATGGACGGACAGCACATCCTGGTGAATGGGAAAGACGACAACACCCTGGTCTACCTCAAGTGGAAGTGAGTATGTGCACAGTGGCGCAGCGTGACGTGATGCCTGTTTTAAGTTCAAAAGGGCAGTCTCTCCAGCAAGAGGCTGTCGTGCACAGGGTTCTGAGAGGAGGACACACACACACACACACACACACACACACACACACACACACACACACACCATGCTTGCTGCACAAGCCACAGGGAGGGTTCTGGGGCATACTGGCTACCTCTTGTTGACTGGAACTTGACCCTGAGGTTGTTAGTGACCCGGGTTTGAGAGTGTCATGTGTGCGGGTGGCTGGGGTGTGGCCGTGGTGTTAGTTGGCTTCGTGTGAAAGGGTGGTTCAGAGGGAATTATCGCTGGGAACTGGCTCATCCCAGGTCAGTAACAGGACACCAAAAGACGGGTTGGACTTTAAGCGCAGTCTCACAGGGAAGCTCCCTTTGGCAAACGTAATTTTAAAGCACAGCCTTCCTTGGTGAGGCATGGGGATTGTTGTAACACTTTGGAGCACCGCTTATTTCAAAGACTCACTTCAAGATGGCGTGACCGCGCCCATTTCATATATGAGAGCCATGAGTAAGACAGAGACTCACCTCAATACACAAGTCCTGACACGGCCGTACGGCGAATGGACAAACAGTGCCTCAGGCAACAGCAAACAGTGCAGGAGCCCTGTTTAAAAAGGAAAGACACTTCCAGAAGTCAGTAATCGCCTGAACTCCCACACCTAACAGAGTTGTGTTTGGAACCTTGGTTCAGGATTTAATGAGCCTTGCAACTATAGGCATGCGACGAAACTTCTACCTCAAGCCATGTGGGTCGTGACTCTCAAAAGTCGTCTTTATGGCCCGGGTCACCTCAACATGAAGAATTAATATTAAAGGGTGGCGAGGTCTGTAGCTTTGGTGGTCTCGGTAGCAATGCATCTCGGTTTGCCCTTTCCTCTGCCTGCCTCAGCGTCAGCACTGACCCAGTTTGCTTTTCTGTCACCCTGGTGAGCACCATGGCCACTCAAGGAAAAGAAGGTTTGTTTCAGCCTACAGGTCTGTAGTTCACCATTGAGGGAAGCCAAGGTAGAAACTCAAGGCAGGAGCTTGAAGGAGAAACCTCAGAAGAGCACTGCCAGCCGTCTTGCCTCCCCTGGCTCACCTACCAAGGGATGGATGGCATCAGTCACTATATGCTGGGCGACTGTTTGTCAGCCAGCAGGAGGATGCCCCAGAGCCTTGCTCATAGGCCAGTTTAATAGAGGCAGTGCTCATGTGACAAAGCCTGTTGCATTCTGGGGGCTCACAGCAGCGGCTCTTCTGTGCCTAGCCCAAGGCCATGCTCGGTGAAGGGTACAGGATAGCAGAAGGAAGGATCACCCAAGAAGGGTCAGGAGCCTGAGTCCTTCAAAGTCCATGGAAGGGTCCTCTTCTTAGAAATAGAGGCCCAACAATTAAAGGGCACTGTGGAGAACTTCCCATGTTTCTTTGTGTAGTTGTCTGGAAATAACATTGGTAAATGCGGAATTTTAAAGTCTCTCTCTCTCTCTCTCTCTCTCTCTCTCTCTCTCTCTCTCTCTCTCTCTCTCTCTCTCTCTCTAGGAGGCTTGGATCAAACATAGCAAATGAGATCTTTGAACACTGCCATCAACTAATGCTCAGTCTGGCCAAGACCGTGGAAACAGAGTGTGACTACCTGGCTTCGCCAGATTACCAGTGTGTACCTCCAGAAGAAGAGACAACTGAATTCCAGGTAGCTGGCTTGCCTTCTCCCTCTCCATAAACAATATGCAGATTTCCATCACCGTTTCTAAGTACATAGGCAATGCTATTTTTTTCTTACCCAGATGTCCAGTGATTTTTTTTCAACTAGAATGTAAGCCACATCTGATCGAAAATTAAGCTTTTCTCAAAATGATCACAAACGTTATATCTCAGATTTCACTTAAACGATGGAGTAAGATCCGGACATGCTCAAAAACTTTTTTTAAAAAAATCAATTATTTGTAGAAATTTGGCCTGGTGCTTCCTCCCTGCCCTGTGTGCCCAGAAATAAGACTCAGACTCACCATATATTTACAGATACCCTCGACTCTCCTTTGAGTAGTTCATAACTTAAATTCAACCCATTTGTCCTAATTCGTTTTCTGCTGCATGGCTGGTTACCCGTGCTCAGGAACCACACGTTTATCCTGTCACGGCTTTGGGCGAGCCTTCCACACCTGGCTCTATCCCAGAATTTTTTTCTCCCTCCCACATGTCTCACCTCCTAGCTCCTGCCTGAGCCATAGGCCATCAGATTTCTTACTGACAGGTGCCACACCCACTTGGACACAAGATATTCTGTCTACAAATATTGGCGGCTGATGGAAGCAGGTCCCTCTACCTCCATATAATATTCATGATTTAGGAAGTCTCAGCCTGGAACACAGGCTTAGTTGGTTGTTCAGCGAATAGCTTTTTAAAATTAAATATAATCATATTGTCATAATAAACTCATATATGAAAGTATCGTACCTCTAGGAATACGTGTCTACTGAAATACTCCTCTCTAACCCCGTCTCACTGGACCTTCACACAGTTAAAGTGGCCGTTCTGAAGCAATGGGGCTTTCCTGGGTATTTTTATACTTCAGGTGCCAATTATGACTTGGTTGGTTTTTGTTTTGTTGTTTTGTTTTGTCATTTCTGTTTTTGAGACAAGTCCCATTCCATAGCCCTGGCTAGCCTGGAACTTGCTTGTGTAATAGGCCGGCCTTAAACTCAGAGATCGGCCTACCTCTGCCTAGTACATTTTTATATATGGTTCCACCACAAAAAGAAAAGGCCTTCCGACAGAACTGAAAGGCCTTCAGCAAATAATTATTGGGTGCCTACAAAGCGTTAGTCTGTGATAGACACAGCGATGGACGAGAGGGAACGTTCTGCTTTCTCGGTGTTCCCTTTCCAGTGGTGCAGCTGGCGGACAGAGAGATGGGTGCATAAGCAAACAGGCAAGGTTGGTTAGTGAGCCGGTGCTATTTGTGACATTAGACAGGTTGAACGACAGGGCCTGCCGGGCCAGCCTCTCCATAAGCTGAGATCAGACTTAGAAGACAACGCCCCCCAGGAAAGCAGAAGGGCCAGCAAAGTCAGGGACGAGGAGCAGGGAGCTTGGTGTGTGATTTGCAGGGATCAGCAGAAGGCCTGTGCAGGCAAAGCCCTGAGGGACAGGCTTCGTAGACCAAGAGAAGAAGAGTCTAGCTTTGTGTTGCACACGTGTATCTACCAAAGCAGAGGGGTAACAGAACTGGGCTTTCGTTTCCAGCTTTGAAGTGAGAGCTTGCTGCTTTGAGGAAAATGTGCCCTGGAGGCCACAGAGTTGGAGCAAGGAGATTCCTAGAGAGAAAGTGGCAGTAGGGAGTGCCACGGTGGAGAAAGTGCTGAGGTCGGTGTCAGAGACTAGATTAGGAGATCCAACCAAGGAACGGACATAGAGGGGGATGAAAAGACTCAAGGATGACTCACAGACACCTTTGAACAGCTGTGTGAAAGACAGCACTCTGAGTAGGAATGGGATGCGCTGTCAAAGAGCCAGCAGCTTCAATAGTAATAATAATAAAGGACAGGGTCTAAGGTCAGTTTTTACTCATGCTGAGGGTCAGAAGTCTATACAGCATCCATGAAGCAATCCCAAAAAGCCCAGGCTGTGGGACAGATGAACCTTGAGTCCTTGGAAGAGGCTAGCACTGGGGATGCTGATTTGAGAGCCAAAGGTATGTGGATTGAGTCGAAAGCCCCGGGAAGGTCATAGCGACGGACGAACGGTGAGAAGCAGAAGAGGAGCAGGTGGGATGCTCCTAGAGAGCCAAAGGGAGGATCCCGGGGAGCAGAGGAGAGAGAGAAAGGCAACCTGCAAGGCAACGGCAGAACCATAGCGCAGAGATACCCACGAGAATCTCAGACACAGGGTACGAAGGGGAGCATGGCAGTGAGCTGAAGGCAGCGTTCCTACACAGTAGAGTGTCTGCCTAAGGGTGAGAGCCCCGGGAGAGGAGGGAGACATGATGCAGGAGGAAATGGGGTGAGGATTGTGAGACAACACAACAACAACAACAATAACAACAACAACAACAACACCCAGTGGGGAGGAGGGAGGAGTAAGCTCCTAAGTAGTAGAATGGACTCTGATGGGCAGAAGCCTGTGGTCCACAGGGCAGGAAAGAGGCAGGGAAACCCGACCCCAGTGGGAACCGTGTCCGTCCTCCTTAACCCTTTCTGAGTGACTTTCTTGTCACCTGCAGAATAGCAGTTAGGTTTGTAGCAACGTTGAAGTGTTCTTGTTTCGTTTAATGTCCTATTATCAGTCTTTAAAACATCTTGATCTCTGTGCTGGCAGAGATGTAAGGATTTAAGAATTCATTTAGATGGGTGTCATTTTTTAACTGGGACAAGTGCAAAGGGGTTCAGCGAAAGGGTGGGAAGCGGAGAGAGAGAGAAGGATTTGACAGTTTTTAAGAACTGCCTGTCTCTTTCTATTCTCTCTCAGAAAAAGTTGAGCTTGTACTCATCCCAAGAGGAATTAGCCATCGATCTCAATAAAATTCCCTGGATCCAACGAAAAATGGAAGAGGTATTTATGCTCTTACTATTATTATTAATAATTATAATTATTGTTACTATTATTATTACTAATTCTGTTGAGTCGGGGTTTCTCTGTGTAGCCCTGGTTGTCCTGGTACTTGTTCTGTAGACCAGGCTGGCCTTGAACTCAGGCATTCACCTGCCTCTGCCTCCTGGGCATTGGGATCAAAGGTGTGCACCACACCCCAACCCCACCACCATCTCCGAAGACTGTTTATAAATCGTGAAATGGGTCTGACACTCTGTGACGCGCCAACTGCATCCTGTTCATATGGAAACCCCCGGGGAAGGTTAGGATGTTACTTGAGACACTCCCGGGCAGTGCACTGCAGTGTACACTAAAGTGACTCTCCTAAAAGCAAATTCACGCTGAAGCCAGACCCAGCCTTTTCGATTAAGTCCTACAAGCCTACGCTTAACCTGAAACCCAACAAAAGGATCAGCAAAGCCAAAGCCAAGAAGGGTCCGAGAGACTGCGCTATTGAGATTTGAAGGATATTTGTCTTAGAAGGATGGGTTGGGAGCAGAAGGGCTACCATGGTTAAGGACATTGAGTAGATGAGCAGAGGTCTGGATCCAGTCTCACTCGAGATAGATTAGTTTTGCCTTGTCAGGTTTTCAGCATTTCATTTTTTCTGTACTTTCTTTGAACGCGTTCAATGTTTCCCTTACAAACACTGTTAGAATTAAGCAGAGTGTCATGGGGATACAATTTCATGGTTTGGTTTTTTTTCTACGGCATGCATATTCATGCTTTTTAAACGTGTGTTAGCTCATGTGTAGATGGGTGCTCCCATGTGAAGGCTCAGAGTTGAGCCAGGAAGAACGTCCATCACCCTTCCACCTTAATCACCAGAGCAGGCTCTCTCCATCAAACTCAGAGCTGATTGATATGGTCAGCATTGCTAGCCAGTTTGCGCTGGGAATCCACCTTCTGCAGCCAGGTGGGCTGCCCTTCCCATCCGGCATTTGTGTGTGTTTCTGGGGAATCCACATCCTGCTGCTCACAATTGTGCAGCAAGCCTTTCTTGAGTGAGCCACGCCCCGCTCTCTTGCACCCTCTATATTTTATAGTATAGTCTTTGCAAGCATTCTATTTCAGCCTTAAAGAGGGGCTACCTGTCGGTTGCCCAAAGTTCTCGCTGTCTCTCCCCACCGTCTTCCCTTGCCTTACTAAGTGAGGTGCTTGCCCCCTTTCAGGCCGTCAAAAAGGAGGTGAGGATTTTTACCCCTAGACGAAAGGAGATCAAACGAGGAATCAAGGAGCTCGCTCAAATTGTAAGTACAGTGGTCACATGCATAGTTGCACGCATGTGTTGATATCCCGAGAGTAAATCTGACTCTGCACTCCTCTTTCAAAACAAATGTTTGTGGACGTTTACTCCACTGTTTGAATGCTAAGATCCATTTTCGAGCCTTGGTTGCTTTTCTGTTGTTATGGTAAAATACCCTGAGGAAATCTACTTAAGGGAGGAGGGATATATTTGGAGAAGTCAAGTTGGAAGGTGCTTGGAGCTGCTGGTTACCTCACCCGTGCAGCCAGGAAGATGAGAACGGTGAATGCTTTCTTAGTTTCTCTGTCACTTATATCCACAATGAAGAGAATTCTCCCTAATCCAGGGGCTAGCTAGTTTACTTTTTCTTTCTTTCTCTCTTTTTTCTTTTTGACTCAGAAACCCATGTGTTACTTCAACGAGCTTTATCTGCTTGTTCAGGACCCAAGCCTAGAGGATGGTGGCACCCTCTTTCCCTAAGAATCTTTCCACTTCAAATAACCCCTAACCAACACCATTCTCTATAGCCATTTCCAGAAGCAAAACAATGTTATAGTAAATACTTAATCCCAATCAGGGGTTTGTACCCCACCTTTGATCATTCAGTTCCTAGATAAAAGATATAAAACCTTTATATTTAATGATAAGCCCAGAAAGCACTACAAACTGGGCAGGAATCTACCTTTTAAGCTATTAATGTCTCCTTTCCTATCAGTAACCCTGAGTTCTAAGTTGCTATATTCCTTATGGGCTGCTCTTATTCAGAGTGGCCAGCCTCATGGTTAATTCTCACAGTCATTTCCCACAGCGTCTTCACTTCACTCCTCTCTCATCCTCTCTTCTCCCCTCCCCTCCCCTCCCCTCCCCTACCTCCCCTCCCCTGTGCTCTCCTCTCCTCCCCTCCCCTGTGCTCCCCTCCCCTCCCCTCCCTTCCCTTCTCCTCCCCTCCCCTCCCCTCCCTTCTCTTCTCTTCTCTTCTCTTCTCTTCTCTTCTCTTCTCTTCTTCTCTTCGTGATCTCTTCAGACCCCAAGCCCAGGAACCCAAACCCCACCTACCTCAACTCTGCCCAGCCATAGGCTTTCAGCATCTTTATTCAACCAATCGTTTTTAAACTAAGGAGCAAGGTCACATAGCATCACTTGGTCCACATGAGGACTCTCTCGTCCTTGGGGTCAACCAGACCTTGGAAGCCAGTATTTAGTTTATACAATGCACAGCAACAGACCAAACCTCGACACAAAAAGTTCCCAACCTGTTTGCCAAGAGACTTTCTAGGCGAATCCTGTCTGACACCGTGATAGGTGGTTGCTCCCGGTTTTGTCATTAGATCAGTGAACTTCCAAGTATCAATCCTTAAGACTTCAATGACCACAAACAAGCCTGTGACCAAGTTCTCTATCCCAGTGTATGTTTAGAGAATTGCAGTACCTATTTTATGGTTCAAGTCTTTGCCTGTCACCGTCCTTCCTTATTTCAAAACTCAGATTGCAGCTATGATGGAAGAAAATGAAAAGCTGGACACCATTGCAAAGCTGGATGAGCAGGAGTTTTGCCTGGATGCTGAAGAGCTGGAAAGGCTTCACGATGAATGTGAGGAGGAGGTATCGAAGGTAGGCAAGTGCCTCACTAGAGCCCCTAAGGATGGCACGAAAGAACAAGACAAAGCAAAACAAAACAAACACCCCCATGATGCTGTGAAAGCCTCTTCCCATGGTACTTTCCCAAAGTTCTCATCTTTGGTAGAAACACCAGCCCTGGCTTTAGGGCTCCTGAAGAGAATTACTGACAGCCAGCGGCATAAGCCCAGATAGCTATGAGCAGATTTGGGGGTAGAATATGAACCCCCAGGAGGAGAATTGGCACCTCCCAGTCAGGGGTCTCAATGCTAAAGAGCCCGGGACTATAGTCAGTTGGAGCCATCGGGGTTCCACAATAGAGACAGACACAAAGCCTGGAACTCAAGCAGGCTCTGATGACTGGTACGCCGAGGGCAACTGTATTAGCCCTCTACTCTATGGATCAGAAGGAAAAAGAAAAAGTAAATTGATAAGAAAAATAAATAAATTAAAAGGAAAGTGAAAAGGTTATTCTGAGAGATGATTCTTAGCTAGTTTGGAAATAACAGTGTCAACCAAGTGAAATGCAAGGAAGTTTCTGGAAAGGATCCTAAGGACTAAGGACTGCGGTGGGCCACTTTCATACCATGCGCCTGGGCAGACTCTTAAATAGGGACACTTAATCGCTTATCTACTAAGGGACATCAGCAGACAGAGCCAACGAAGTAACACTAGCCAACTAGTAACACCTTTACCGGCATTAGTATTGACACAGCGATCTTTAAGGCAGAGAATCTTTTTTTTTTTTAAGATTTATTTATTTATTCTATACAGGTACACTGAAGCTATCTTCAGACACACCAGAAGAGGGCATCAGATCTCATTATAGATGGTTGTGCGCCACCATGTGGTTGCTGGGATTTGAACTCAGGACCTCTGGAAGAGCAGTCAGTGCTCTTAACCGCTGAGCCATCTCTCCAGCCCTAAGGCAGAGAATCTTAAGTCTTCACACAAGCTTTAGGGAGCCCTGGCTGATCAGGGGCTGACCATAGTGTTGCTCCTTACGTGGTCATATTTCCACTTTTATCTTTTTCCTTTCTCCAAGATTAGGAAAGATGTGGAGATGCACAACTTAGCCAAGAGCTACTTAACTGAGCTTATCAAGGAAGAGTGCTGGAACTCAATGGCTGTGAAGGGCCGTGCTCTAAAGGTAAGAGACACACAGCCCCGGGCACAGTATTCTAGCTGGTGAGGGTGTTCAGAGAAAGCTTGGTCGTATAACATTTTTAAAAGTAGAGAAAAATCTACTCAGAACAAAACCTTGCTACTCCCTCCACTGAAATCCACCAGGTGCGTCCCCTTCCACCAGGTGTGTCCCCTTCCACCAGGTGTGTCCCCTTCCACCAGGTGTGTCCCCTTCCACCAGGTGCGTCCCCTTCCACCAGGTGCGTCCCCTTCCACCAGGTGTGTCCCCTTCCACCAGGTGTGTCCCCTTCCACCAGGTGTGTCCCCCTTCCACCAGGTGTGTTCCCTTCCACCAGGTGTGTTCCCTTCCACCAGGTGTGTCCCCTTCCACCAGGTGTGTTCCCTTCCACCAGGTGTGTCCCCTTCCACCAGGTGTGTTCCCTTCCACCAGGTGTGTCCCCTTCCACCAGGTGTGTCCCCTTCCACCAGGTGTGTCCCCTTCCACCAGGTGTATCCCCTTCCACCAGGTGTGTTCCCTTCCACCAGGTGTGTCCCCTTCCACCAGGTGTGTTCCCTTCCACCAGGTGTGTTCCCTTCCACCAGGTGTGTCCCCTTCCACCAGGTGTGTTCCCTTCCACCAGGTGTGTCCCCTTCCACCAGGTGTGTTCCCTTCCACCAGGTGTGTTCCCTTCCACCAGGTGTGTTCCCTTTCACCAGGTGTGTTCCCTTCCACCAGGTGTATCCCCCTTCCACCAGGTGTATCCCCCTTCCACCAGGTGTATCCCCTTCCACCAGGTGTATCCCCTTCCACCAAGTGTATCCCCTTCCACCAGGTGTATCCCCTTCCACCAGGTGTGTCCCCTTCCACCAGGTGTGTCCCCTTCCTTCAGTTCATTTCCCTCTGCTCAGCCTCAGGTGCTTTGAAGACTGCATTTCCTAGCACACTTTCCTCTCTCTTCTGTGACGCCCCTGTATCCTCCTCTCAGAGACTTCCATCCCCAAAAGGATCTCCCTCATGTCCCACAGAGATAAAAGGTAGAAGACAAAATACTTGTCACACTTGTGCCTCCACTTACCTTCACGTGTTCTAAATCGCCGTTTTTTAACCTCTTCCTGTAGGGTACACACAGGGCAATCAACTATCAAAGTGTACGCTTACATCCTTCAGTCGCTACTAATAGCACCTTTTCTCTCGTTCAAATGTGCCTCTCCCTACCGATCCCCATTTGGATGACCACATTCACACTCACTGTGCTTTATGTGCTTGGGTAGCAAGAGTGGTACATGTAACGGTGGGCGATTCTTTGTTGTCAGGGCTGTCCTGTGTACTGATGGATGTTTCTCAACTTCTTGGCGTCTGTCTACTAACATCTCCACACTACTGCAGTAGCAATAGAAAAGGTCTTTAGACATCTCTGAAGTAGCTCGGGGAAAAGAGAATGTGGGAGCTATTCTTGAAAACCGTTGCTCTACAAAGAATCCTTTACAACTCCCTGCTTCGGGCAACACTTGCGTTACATCGCTTTATTCTAAAGGTTTCCAGTGTCAATGTCACTCATTGCACGTAACCTTTGGGTTAATTTTGATGAGAGGAAGCATCCCCCTATGCTTCCCCCAAGTTGCTGCAAGTTTAGTAGAAAATTAACTTACTTAATCTTGATTTCCGCCCAAGTGTTTTCATATACCCTATGTGGTTGACAACTTCCCCATGAAGGAGCGCACAGAAGAAGAACTGCTGGAGCTGAGTAAAGTTATACAGCAAAAGAAGACTGAGATAGAGTGTCTTAAGGTACCGCTGTGTGTGTGTGTGTGTGTGTGTGTGTGTGTGTGTGTGTGTGTGTGTGTGCGCGCGCGCGTGTACACATGTATGGTGTAATTTATCAAGGATCCCTATGCTAGCCAGTTTAATATCAACTTGACTCAAGCTAGAGTCATCAGAAAGAAAGGAACCTCAGTTGAAAAAATACTTTGATAAGATCCAGCCATAAGGCATTTTTTAAATTAGTGATTGATAGGAAAAGACCCAGCTCATTGTGGGTGGTGCCATCTCTGGGCTGGTGGCCTAGAGTTGTATAAGAAAGCAGGCTGAGCAAGCCATGAGGAGCAAGCCAGCACTCAGCATCCTCCATGGCCTCTGCATCAGCTCCCGCCTCCAGGTTCCTGCCCTGTTTGAGTTCCTTTCTGACTGCCTTCAGTGATGAACAGTGATGTGGAAGTAATAGCCAAACAAGCCCTTTCCTTCCCAAGTTGCTTTGGCCACGGTGTTTAACCACAGTAATAGAAATCCTGACTAGGACAGTACCCAACATGTGGATTTGTGCCGAGATAAAATTTAATATTAAGTTTGCATGTAATGTATTTGTATTTCTGGCTAATTTATATACTATATCTTAGGATGGTTTGTGTATACTTAGCCCAGGGAGTGGCTCTATTAGGAGGTGTGGCCTTGTTGGAGTAAGAGTGTCACTGTGGGCATGGGCTTTGAGACCCTCAGCCTAGCTACCGGGAAGTCAGTCTTGCCCTAGCAGCCTTCAGATGAAGGCATGGAACTCTCAGCTCCTCCTGCACCATGCCTGCCTGGATGCTGCCATGTTCCTGCCTTGATGATAATGGACTGAACCTCTGAACCTGTAAGCCAGCCCCAATTAAATGTTGTCCTTTATAAGAGTTGCCTTGGTCATGGTGTTTTTCACAGCAGTAAAACCCTAAGACACGTCATAAATATATATTATATCCAAATAATAAAAAATGGAGTCTAAATCCTATATGCTTTTTGACAAAGGAGACAGGGTACTGTTCACATCCCTCTGAGAGGTTGTCTTGATGTGAACATCCCTTCCTTGTCTTCTCTCACATAGGGACCAGGCTTTATGGTCACCGACCAAAAATCAGACTGACTCTGTGTTGATGGAATTCATGGTTTTCTTAAAGCTATCCGGACTATGATTTTTAAACAACAATTTCTGTCAAAGCAATAAAATGTGTCCCTTTGTCATAACTTAGTTTTGGCCAGAACTTTGCCCCCTTCTTTTTCTGAAACATAAAACGAAGGCATACTTAAATCACATTCTCTAATCCCATGTGAACAAGCTCCCTGATAAAATATGAGGAGAAGATATTTGTCCATGCTCGAACGCTATGAGAGATTCAGAATATTTACAAGCAGGTGTCACTCTGGCACAAAAACGTAAATAATATGTACTAGCGAGGGTCACTTCTATTCTTTTGACTTACAGCGAGTCAGTCTCTGAACTTGAATCTCTCTTCTGCGGCCATTTCAGCACGAACCACACTGAGATGAACTGCTGGCAAGATAATTTGACCTCTTAAAATGATTGTTGAAACAGTTAAATCACCTGAAAATTGTCCTTAGTGGAATTCTGATTGCATAATCTCTGTGTCATCTTTTGCTCTATGTTTAAAGCTCCGGAAGGAAATCGTAGAGGCGCAGTCTGCAGCCACTATGGTTAAAAAGCACCACGAAGAGGAGGAGGAGGAAGAGGAAGAGGATGAAGAAAAGGTAGTGAAAAGTACCAGTTTGCCCAATTACCTACTTGGTAGTTTGAGCACTGATTTTGGGGCAGACACGTCTCTGTTGACAAACCAATTGGAACTTCATTCCAGAGAGGAGAAAATCAACCAAATTATATTGCTAAAAGTAAGTGAATTACCTTTTTTATTAAAAACAAAAAGTCTATGTGATTCCCCATGAGGTGCCTTCCAAAGGCTTACATTAAAGCCTAGCAGTAACTGCCCAGTATGGCGGCACACACCTTTAATTCCAGCACTCGGGAGGCAGAGGCAGGCAGATCCCTATGAATTGGAGGCCAGTCTGGTCTGCAGAACAAGTACCATGACAGCCAGGGCTCTGTTACATAGAAACCCTGTCTTAAATAATCCAACCAACCAACCAACAAACAAACCCACTAGCAGTAACCAAGTTATATCTCTATATACCTTGAGAAATACATAGATGACTACCATAGGTTTCTTTTTTATTTTAATATTTATTTTATATATATGAGTACGCGGTAGCTGTCTTCAGACACACCAGAAGGAGATATCAGATCCCATTACAGATGGTTGTGAGCCACCATGTGGTTGCTGGGAATTGAACTCAGGACCTCTGGAAGAGCAGTCAGTGCTCTAACCGCTGAGCTACCCCTCCAGCACTAGCATAGGTTTCTTGTAGACAGAGCTTGTGTGCAAAAGTTACTCCAACCCATCATCAAACTGGGCTTGATGACACCGAGTTTTGTGGTGAATGCTTTCCCTGACTGACACAGTGGACGTTCGGGATAAAACCTTAGTTAGCTCAGAGAAATGCTTTCACCAAAGATGTGTTCATTAGATATCACTGAGGATCTGTAAGGTCAGAAAGTGATTGCTCATCTGTCTGCTTAACTCAGAGAAGTACAATAGCCTCACGATAAGGTATGAAGTCCCCCTGGCCATAAAATACCACTCCTTGATTTCTGCTAAACAAGTCAGTCTCAGAACACTCTGGAAATGGAGAAGGCTCTTGAATATTTTCTAAATCAACAACTAAGATAGTAGGTAGTTTGAAATTCCATTAGCTCTCCCTGTGCTCAGAGGTCCTTCCACCTTGTCTTCAGTTACTTCTTTTTTTGTTTGTTTGTTTTTTTTTTTTGTTTTTTTTTTTTTTGTTTTTTTTTTTCGGAGCTGGGGACTGAACCCAGGGCCTTGCGCTTCCTAGGTAAGCGCTCTACCACTGAGCTAAATCCCCAGCCCCTTTCAGTTACTTCTTGACTTTCCATGTTGCTCAGTGCTTGCTTCTGTAGGCTTAGACTCTTCAAAACCTACTTTAATAAGGGTTCTTAAATGCATTAACCTCCTTTCTAGCCCACCAGCCACCAGAGGTGGTGAAAAGGAAAGGTTAATAGGGCAGAGGGAGGTGTAAACCTGTTTAGAAATAGTTCTTTGGGGCAGTTGGGTTTTTGTTGTTAGGACATCAGCAGTTCAGTTCACATGAATCGGGAGCAGTAGCTTGATTCACTTGCAAACACCATTACTGAATCAGCAAAGGCAGTTCGTTCCAGAAAAAACATCTAGGCTCTGCCAATCAGCCCAATCCTGCCGTAACAGCCAGAATGTCACAAGCAGTTCTTTTGGTATGTTTCTCTCTGTGAGGTCACGACAAACAATGACCAGCGAAGAATGCAAGGCGAACCAATGCCACAGCGTTGTCCACGGTCTGTCGTGTTCTATTAATACCCTTTCCAAACCTCACGTGTTCTCTCAAGCGTCTGCTCCAGCAAAACACCACATGCCCCTTTTCCAGGCAGCTTCCAGAAAAACACCACCTCTCCTAAGACACCTTCCAGGAAACTGTTCAGTTCCATGACACAAGTGAATTTCCAAAGAAACCAGAAATTTCTGCTTAAGCTTCCAATCTTTTCCTCCTCCTCCTCCTCCTCTTCCTCCTCCTCCTCCTCCTCCTCTTCCTCCTCCCCCTCTTCCTCTTCCTCTTCCTCCTCTTCCTCCTTTCCCTCCTCCTCCTCCAATGCTTGGCACCTCTGTTCATTTACACATAGAAGTGTTTTGTCAGTCACCTTTGCTCAGCCTCTGGGCCTCATCTTTGCCATGTTCCTATAAGGAAGCCATTTGAGCCCAAAATACCTTTCTGCTGCTAGGTGTTAAATCATTTCCAGACTACTTTAATGGTTTCTTCTTCAATGGGAGGAATTGATAGACTGCACCATGGTTGTAACATAAACAAGAGTTTGAGTCAGAGTAGTCACTTTTGAGTTGAACCTTTAGCCCTTGAGTTGAGTTAAGGTGACCTACTTGATCCTTCTGCCAGCACAGCTATTGGCTGGCCTAACCAGTTAACTCCAGTTTCCTAACTCTGTAAAGAAGCAGATGGCCCAGTGGGCCTCTCTGTAAGGCTCTCTGAGGCACCATTGCTTCCTCCTTCCACATCTCTTCCATCAAGTTCCCAAGAAAGAAGTGCTGAACCTTGTGCATTGCTTTATAAATATTTTATGCCAGACGTTTAAGAACATGCAAAAAAAAAAAAGTAGAGAGAGGTGTCCAATGAGCTTTTAAGTACCCATCAGTTCTTGCCAGCAGACCTGCATCTTGAATTACAGCTCACATTTTATGAAGGAGACCATTAAGGTGTGAATCTTGCTGCTGCCTTAATTCAAACCTGACTACAAAGCACTGTAGTTTTGTAAACCTAGAAATGACTCACCAGTAAACACCAGTCCGGGAAGATGATTCTGACCTTCCTACATGACAATCCCTGGAATGATCTTAGAGGTGTGTATGGGATTATGTTATGAAAAAGAAAACCCCATAAGATATGATGTTTTCAATAACCTATTGATATTTCAGGATATCATTTACAATATAAAAAAGACTTTCAATAGTGAATTTGATGCTGCCTATAAGCAAAAAGAGATTGAAATTGCACGCGTACAAGAAAAGAATGTTAGGATTGCAGAAATCATTTCAGACCTGGAATTGGAAGAAAAAGTCTGGCAGCCAGTGTTTGAAGACAGCGAGAAGCCAGAAAGAGCCCTTGTTGTGGAAGATGACGAGGTAAAGGCCAGCCGTCTTATCCCTTCCCATCTCATCCCTCGGTCGATCGGGCCAGCGCCGGCTCGCCCCGCCCCCTCTCTCTGTACTATTGGAAGCAGCTGCACGAGGCAGCCCCGAGTTCCACGAAACAGTCAGAGGTGGCCCAGCCTCAACCATAGGGTGGTCTCTTTTATAAATCCCACGGACCCAGGGACGATTGAAACACCAAACCTAGAGGGAGCGGGAACGCAAGGTCGGGCGGTTGTGGGGGTGTCCAGAGGACTGTCTTCAGCGTTAGTTTATGTGTCTGTGCAGTTTAACCTCTTGTGGAAATGCCCATTTTGCACCTCATCTGCTAAAGAGCAAAGCTCTCTTAGTTCCAACTCTAGGTCGCCCAAGAAGCAGCCCCTTGGCCAGAATAGGCACTATAAGTAGAGCCCCAACTGGTCAGTGGAGCTCATGGAGATCCAGTGATCCCCTAGGTCATTTGTCATGCTGTGGGACCCAGGGAAAGGGGGCACTGTACAGTCTCCAGTGCGTCCCACGGAAGCAGTAGGAGATAAAGAGCTGAAGTGCTTAGAAGGAACCATACCATCCTTTTAAAGTTAAAAACACAGAGAAAATACACACACAGGGAGAAAACCCTGGTTGTGTGAAATCAAGTGACTCGGGGAGGGGCAAAAGGTGATCATGGCCAGAAGTAACAATCGTAATCTATGTTAGGTGCCAGGCACCATTCTCAGGGCCCCAGAAAGACCAGAAGGCATCTGTGATTATCAAAGCTTGACCCCCCATTTCACAACTAGAGAGGGTGAGGTGCCAAGAGGTTAAGCATCTTGTGCCCAGTCTCCCAGCTTGTGAGTAAGAGCTAGGACCTGAGCACTGTCCATTGTCACGTCGGGCACTCTGCTGTTAATAAAGATAGTTCTCCTTACTACTGCTGTGAGTCCTGAGTCCTGGAGCAAAGTGACAACTGAGACCTCACTCTGCCACTCTCTGTGGTCCCTGTCACTGCAGACACTTTGGCCATGTTAGTGAGACCCCAGCTCTGCTTGGCTTTAGCTCAAAATCATTCCACACAGGAAGGCTCTGCTCTTCCTAGCCCCTGCCCAGGCTACTCACGCCACTGCCACCACTAGGAATAGCCCACAGGCCTCTCTGGGCTGTTACTTTCACCTCTTTCCCGTCTAGGGGTTCCCTTGCTGCAACCACACATTCTGGTTCATGGTTCCTTAAACACCCTAGGGTTTTAACTCTAAGACCTTCATTTTTTTTTAAGATAAGAGTTAAGAGATACGTCTGTGAACTCCATACCATTCCGTCTCAATCTAAATAAAATCCCCCTTTAGAGGAGACAGTCCTTTAGAGTTAATAGGTAAGCGAGGGTCCATTCTTCCAACGCTCTCGTAGATCCCACAGTAACTACTTGAAAATCTGGAATGTTCCCTTTAATCCTCTTAATACCATTTAACTTTTCCCCAGAATATGGAAGGAAAATTTGGCTTGATTTTTTTTTAAAAGAAACTCAGCAGGAAACGACTTTCTTTTTCAGATTTCACTTCAGAAATACTTTGCTCCTTGGCACAAAACCAAAGCAGAATTGCTCACAGCCTTTGATGCGGAGCGACTGCAACAAGCTCGGGTACGCGGGTTTGCTCAAATAATACCTGAAGCCCCTGCCTCCCTCTGGAGGTCACTGGGGTCTCAGCTGCTGTCCTTCTGTCCTCTCCCCATGCCCCCCCCCCCCGTCACTTGCCAAGTCTCAAATGTAGTCATTCTAATCGCAGGCAGCCGCCTGACATGTTAGCTCTCTGCTTCAAATGCCCTCTCTGATCCCGGTTCTTTTCCAGCTCTCTGATGCAAGGCACAGGGGCCTGATGGACATGATGGGGGGCGTTCTGGAAGTCAAGAAAGAAGACATCCTAAGGATGGTGAGATGTTGTGCCATCTTTGTGGGAGAGAGAATGGGGCAGAAGGCGCTCCTTAAATCCCTTTTGTTCTCTGTGGAACTCAGTTTTAGGAATTCCACAGCCCCATTATTCAGTGACCTTAGAAAGATACAACAGTGGGCCAATGAGAAACTTGCCTGCTGTTATCACATACGCTCACCATTATCAGGAGGGGAGGAAAGGAAGAGGAAGAGGAGGAGGAAAAGGAGGAAAAGAAGAGGAGGAAGAGGAGGAAGGAAGGGGAGGAGGAAGAGGAGGAAAGAAACAAGGAGGAAGAGGAGGAGATAACAACAACGACTAAAGAGGAAATTAGTACAAACAAGCAGGCATAATGATCTTGCTTCACCTACAATTGTTCAGATGCGACGTTCCAGGTCTCTTCCTGAATTTCTAGCTGCAAAGATACCAACGTGCATCCGATTCTGTCACTTCAGCGTCCAGGCAACCCTAACGCCATCACCCCCTCAGAGTCATGGGAACCTAGTTGTAAGACTTTCCCACAGCCTTCGACCAGAGCGTCAGGCTG
The DNA here is from genome assembly GCF_021556685.1 of Rattus norvegicus. Lineage (NCBI taxonomy): Eukaryota > Metazoa > Chordata > Mammalia > Rodentia > Muridae > Rattus > Rattus norvegicus. The sequence goes on along the minus strand of NC_141534.1, from coordinate 259,981,826 downwards.
CTCCCACACAGTTCTGTGTCTTCGCTGCCATCCGAGCTGGGAGGCGTCACTGTACTGCGACATCGTGTGGCTTCTGTGTGCTAGAGCGTGTTCTTCCCTTGTATCTCCAGGTGATCCCTCAGCCTCCTTTCATGAGCAAACCTGATGCTCTGTGGAGCGAAGAGGAAAGGAAGCAATTCAAAGAGTACGAGAAGAAAGTCAAGGAGCTGAATGAAGAGAGAGACAAATACAGAAAGGTAGCAGGACAGACCATTAATAGAACTTCTCTAGATTCCTAGGTCAGTGTTCTCCTAATGCCCTCTTCTAGCTTAGGGGTAGTGATTTGACTTAAATTCTCTTGAGAACTTAGAGAGATACAATTGAAGACTGGGGACATTTTACTTAAAAAGAAATATATAACAGTTTTTTTTAAGTTCTTATTAATAGTAACACTTTCCACATTGTTACCATTCATCTGATAATTTGTTCTTTCTTCATACGTTTAAGGAACACCTATTACAGCACATGTAAGACATCACCAGGTCTTGTGATCTCTTGGCTCCAGCCATTTGAGTTCAGCAATGCTTCTGATTAATTCAATCTCAATCCCAGGGAAAGGATTTGGGGGCGGTGGGTAGGGAGAAATACAGTCACCACAATGCACAGTTCAGTTCTTACTTGAGGTTTTTGTAATGTCGTTCTATTTTTATGTTCTTCCAGCTCAAAGAAGCAACATGCCCACATTCAAATACCTTACACTTTTAGGCTAGAAATAGAAGTTGATGGTGATTAGGCATGGTAGGGCACACGCGTAATCCCAACACCTGAAAGGCAGAGTCAGGGACACCAGTGAGTGTCTGGGAAGTTTGAGCTGCATAGTAAGACCCCTCCAAAACGAGTGCGTGATTATACAACAGAGTGAATAATATTTACTCTCTTGTGATAGAAGTGAAATCATGCCATCACTCAAGACAAACTAGTACAACCTTCAGCTTTGTCACGGCGTTACCTTTCCAGCAACTCCTCTGAATCTGCTGCTAGCTTGCTTATATTTTTATTCACTTGTGTGTTTTTAACTAAGTTTAAAAAGCCAAGGGGTTGGGGATTTAGCTCAGTGGTAGAGCGCTTGCCTAGCAAGCACAAGGCCCTGGGGTTTGGTCCCCAGCTCCGAAAAAAAGAAAAAAAAAGTATAAAAAGCCAAAAGGCTAAGGAGCCCAACTCACTAATCTTGGAAGAAGTCAAGGCTTGGAGAGGTAGGGGACAAAGGACAGAAGAGTGAGGAGATCAAGCATTCCAGGTGGTGTTTGTCAACTTGACACAAGCTAGAGTCAAGTGGGGAAAGGACATCAGATTGGCCGGTCACCAGGTCTGTAGGATATGTTCTTGATTGCTGATTAGTATGGGTGGACTCAGCTCTCTGGGGTTGGTGCCCCCTTGGGCAGGTGGTCCTGGGTGGTCTACAGTAGCTGAATGTACACCTGAAGATAAGCAGCTTCCTCCTTGGTCCCGCCTTGGTCCTGCTGATGCCCTTCCCCAAGTTGCCTTTGATCCTGGTGTCTATCACAGCAGTAGAAAGCAAACTAGTACAAGCAGTGGCTGTGAGGCTGTGATTGATTGATTATTGATTGATTTTATGTACGTACACTGTAGCTGTTTTCAGACACACCAGAAGCGGGCATAGGATCCTATTACAGATGGTTGTGAGCCACCATGTGGTTGCTGGGAATTGAACTCAGGACCTCTGGAAGAGCAGTCAGTGCTCTTAACCCCTGAGCCATCTCTCCAGCCATGTTTTAACGTACAAAAAGAAAATAGTTTCTTACTTTCAGCCTCACTTTCCCAAGTGTCTGTCCGTTGTATCCTCCAGTGAAACCCGGGGCTTGATTCAATCACTATTTGTCCTGGTTTGGTTTCGATTGCTGTGATAAAAATGCCACGACCAACAGTAACTCAGGGAAGAAGGGATGGATTTCATCTTAGAGCATGTGGTCTGTCCCGAAGGGAAGGAGCCAGAAGCAGAAGCTGATGCAGTGGCCATGAGAGGACACTGAGTACTAACTCGCTCTCCACAACTTTCTCAGCTTGCTTTCTACAAAACGCAGGACCACTCACCCAGGGTGGCACCACCCATAGCCAGACAGAGGGTCCCTCCCACATTGGTCAGTAATCGAGGCAACGTCCCCCAGGCTTGCCTACAGCCAGTGTGATGGTGGCGAGCCCTCCACACATCCTATTCCCCAGAAGACTAGAGTCTTCTTGTGTCAAGTGGACAGAAAGTAGACTTGTGTCAAGTGGACAGAAAGCTAAGCAGCAGGTGTCTGCCTTCTCACTGGGCACCGGCTCTCCAGTGGTGAGTAACGCAAAGGGCAGCTTTGCCCTCAATGGCTAACCCTAGCCTCACTTGGGTATTTGTTTTTTTAGCCTTTGCACGGTGCTTTTGGCGTTACTCAGCCTGGTGCTCTCACAGTGAATCTCCTCCCAAATAATCTTGTCTCATGTTGCACACACCCATCACCCACCCTCCCGCGTCCCTCTCCAAAGCCGGACTCTGGACTACTTTTTCCATAATATAAAACCAAGTTTAGCAGGCTGGAGAGAAGGTTCCACCATTAACAGTGCTTACTGCTCAATCCTGAGGGTGGGAGTTCAGATCACAGCATCCATATCAGGCTACACACCCACACACTCATGCACGCACGCACACACATAAATAATTTTATTTAAATATCAAAACAAAAAAATAGATAACATAAAAAATTCCAAGATATTCAATAAACGGGGAGGGGAAGCATCTTTTTTTTTTTTCCCCCTTTGGTCAGGGCTAAATTGTGTGTCCGTGAATCGCTACCTGTGGTCAGAATTTTCTGGAAAGATTTGCTGCAGCTTGATTGATTAGGCCTGCCCGATGAGTGGTCGTTAACATGATCTTCCTTCAGTGTAATTCTAAAAGCAAACATCCAGGCTGGGGAGATGGCTCAGCGCACTGCAGAGCGCTCCTTGTGCCAGTATGAGGACCTGAGTTCCAATTCTTAGATCTCACCTTGAAACAGGCGTGACTGTGCGCGCACACACACACACACACACATACACAGAGAGAGAGAGAGAGACAGACAGACAGACAGACAGACAGATTGAGAGACAGACAAGAGGAGGGAATAACATGAAAAATGGAGTAATAATCCCAAACACGCGGTATTTTAGATCAGTCCAGGTAGTATTCCCTGCCTTTCCCTGCTTTTTCCATGGGGCAAAACACGCACACCAATTGCGATAAGCATTTAATTATCCCATCGCCTCCCGTTTAGTCTTTAGAAGCGGAACTGAAAAAACTTCAAAATGCTATTCAAGAGAACACACAGAACTTCGATGAGCATTTGAAGAGACTCTTTGAAAGGAGAGTGAAGGCAGAGATGGTCATCAACCAGGTAAATGACCGTTTCGTTTCTGTATCCTGTCCTTTTAAGTAGCCTGCAGGACATCAGTCCTCCTTAGGAAGTTGGGCAGCCCAGTTGCCTGGTGCCGCAACTTTGCATGCCCCGTGGGTCCGTCCCGGTTCCCCCCAGCCTGGTGCTGCTATGCCCACTCCCTCCCTCCTACTGACCTCTCCAGCATCCTGATAAGTAGCTGCTTTAGGGAAAGGGAAGAGCTTCTGAGAGGCTGAGAGAGGTGGCTATGAAGTAGCTGTGGAAAGGTTTTTCTCCTGGAATGGCAGTATGCTCCAAATTTGACTGTGGTGGTGGCTTCATAGCTGTGCGCATGTGTCAGAGCGTCAGATTATACACTGTACGTGGCAGAATGCGTGGCCTATGGGAAACGCTGCAATAGAGCTACTATGGTTTCCTTCTTAAAGACATGCTTAGAATATCTTCCCGTACAGATAATGGGACGAGGGTATCAGAGTACAGGCAATGTCCACTCGGCAGCGACTGCCCCTTCTTCTCTAAAGGACGACATTTAAGAATCAAAAATAAAGGGTTGGGGCAGAATGCTTGTTTTGCATGGGCACAGCTCCAGCACCAAGAATTATGTTAACAATATTAATAGTTATCATCAATAATAATAAGTATATTAACACTATTAATAAGTATCAATAATAAGAATATTAACAATATTAATAAGTATCATTGCGGTTTGTTGAAACTCATCAAGTTCTTCCAAATTCATGGGTTGACGACATTTTAAGAAGAAAATGCCAGACGCTCATTATCCTGGGTTCCTTTTCTGTTGCTGCAATAAAATAATCTGACAAAAACAACTCAGGGACAAAGAGCTGACAGTAGCTCCGAGCTGTAGGTTTTAGACCATCGTACAGGAAGTCTGGGCATCAGCGCTGGTCTCACACTGTGCGGTCAGAAGGGCAACGGATGTGTGTGTCCTGCCCATGTCTCCTCCTGCTTTTATATGGTCTGTGGTCCCTGCCCAGTAAGTGATCCTGACCACGATCAAGATGGGTCTTTCCCGATACATTAATCCAGATAATTCTGGACGCCATGCCCTGAGGCCCCTCTTCCTGAGATCCTGGAGTCTTTGAATTTCACAGTCAAAAGCAACCACCTGTCACCTTCAGATACCTACAACAGGGGCATGCCCCCAACTGATAAACTATCTAATATCGATTCTGACTCACCTGTGCAAACTATACCCCTGAGAGCACAATTATAAGCAGGTGTGTTTCCTTATGAGGTATTTCGATTAGTAAACTTTTAAGACAGTGAGAACAGAGAACGACCATTTCACAACCCTCAGCAGATTTACTGGGCTTGTGTTTTGAGCATCCGGAACTATAAACATCCCCCCAAAGACAACACAATATCATTACGCCCTGACCAGAGGACACGGAGGCACCACAGTTTCGCCAAAAGGGTCCAGCCAAGGTCTGACTTGGCCTCTGGATTCAGAGGCCAATTTTCAAGGACTTAAAAGGACTTTGGAAGCCTTATAAACTGTGGTATGAGTAAGCAGCTGGGGGAGACAAAACCTGTCTACAAACCGCTGATGACTGCCAATGAATTGTGAAGGAGAGAAGGGACGTAGGAGGACATGAGGATGTGACAAAATATTGTTAATGACAAGCAGTGCCACCATGCCAGGGGTTCACACTAAGAGAGAATGGCAGAAACACGGGAGTTGGTTACTGTTGAAGTCAAAGCTCTGGTCACTACTGGGGCTGAGCCTCTGATGACACTGGCAAAAATGATTTTTTTTAACTGAGTGGTAATGACAAGGACATTGGGCTGCATAGTGCCTCATTATATAACCCACATGTGTTAACTATTCCTCTGTGTGTGTGTGTGTTCTGCTCACAGTGAAAGGAGAAATGAAGCAAAATAACCAGATACAGTTGTAGGAATCCCCATTTGACTTTTCTTTAAGGCATTTGTTTAAGGCATCCTTGTCTCGTAAGCTCATTTGATGAGTGCCAAACCTATGCCAATCCACCGGAAGTTCCCTCCCTATGCCAATCCACCGGAAGTTGCCTCTCAGCTAGGGATGCCGAACTCCAACGCCCCTCCTCCTCGTGTCTCCACAGGAGGAGCTGAAAATAAACAACATTGTGTTTTCTTTGCTGCTGGATGAAGAACTCAGCTCCAGGGAACAGTTCCTGAACAACTACCTTCAGAAGAAGCAGGATGAGAAAGTAAGTCCGGGGCTCTCCTGCATCTGTGCCCCATGTTTAGACACAGATCCCACTCCGGGAGGCTTATCTGATGTCTTCTCAACCCCACCCTAATCAAGTAATCTGGTGAGACAGGAAGGATGCTTTAAAGAAAAGGCAAGTAGGGACCATTACAATAATACGTGGCTAGTTCACCTCACATTTTTTTTTCCTTCGTCCGTTTTAGCCATACTCAAAGCCAGCCTGGTCTACAGAGTGAGTTCCAGGATAGCCAAGGCTACACAGAGAAATACTCCCTCCCCCCTCCCCTCTTAAAATACAGAGTTTAACCATAGACTGGCTGTAGACCTTGATCAAGACATGCAGTCTTTGAATCTGATCACTGGACATTCTCATAGACGGAAACTCATCCTCTGTGGACCCTGCGGTGTTCCCAAGTGCCACTGAACATAAAGATGATAAACTTAGAATGAAAATGTCCATATTCATAATCACAGTATAAATGTGAATAGATAAGTTTTATTAAAGTAATAGAGGACAATGCTAATTATCAATACCTCTCAATGGATGTCAACCTATGTCCACAGTGTTAATTAAGCACATCACCAACACATTTACAGCATCATAAACGACATATCTACTTCCCTTAAGAGTCTGTTTCTATAGCCAGCTGTGGTAGCACACACCTTCAATCCCAGCACTCAGAAGGCAGTTAGGCAGATCTGAGTTAGGCCAGCCTGAGCTACACGGTGAATTCCAGGAGAGCCAGGACTTCAGAGAAAGAGACCCTGTCTCAAAAAAAAGAAAAGAAAAAAAGAAAAAAAGAAAAAGTCTGTTTATAACATATGCCAAGAACTTCTACCAGGCACGGTAGGACATGCCTATAACCCAACACTATGGGAGGGGCACAAGTTAAAGGCCAGCCTGAGCTACATAGCAAGACTGTGTCTGAAATGTAACAGTCCTGCAGAATATTAGACATCTTTAACAGAGGAGCGGAAGGCCGTTTCAGAGACACTGGAGGTATGCTGTGAGGTTTCTTCTCATTCTTGGAATCACCCACAGCTTCGTTTGACCTGAAAACCCTCCGTTCCCAATGAACTATCTGCCTTTACTGTAGACCAAGACTTCAGAAGCCATCCAGAAAGCAAGAGAAGACCTGGACGTGTTCAAGGAGAACCATGACACCTTAGTGGCAGAAGACAAAGTGAGTGACGGGCACGTCCACTTGGCAATGCAGAGTCCCCGCACTTGGGATTGGTGGGGGAGGCTGGACATAACAGGACATGAGTTAGTTTCCTCATGGTTAGAAGGAATCTTTGTAAACTTCCCTAGGTTAAGCTTTATCTTGAAGGGAAAATAATATGTTAGAGAGGTCATTTAAGTTCTCAAACATGGGCTTGTCAACTTAGTAGTAAGCATGTTGTAGCAGAAGCAATAGCTAGAAAAACACAAAGGCAGTGGGATAAAATGAGGTGGGTAGGGACAGGATAAAGGGACGGAGCAAAACCTGCATGTTTCCTGAGTAAACATTATTTGGGGACACTTCTAGATGACTTTAAAAAAAAACTATCATATAAAATAGCACTCCTCACATACTGGCATGTTCCCTACAAACAAATCTTTGAGGTAGTCTTTGCATCTACGATATCTTTGCTCTCCAACAACTGTAAAAACCAGGTCTTAAAGCCGCAGCAGCACCATGTGCATTTTAGAAATTGAATTAACCAGTTCAGAAACTTCCGTTGTGTTTCCGCAATCCTGGAGATGATGTGTTCGTCCTTAGGTTCTGGATCGCAGCTTCAAAAAGGAATTTTCTGACATTTCTGGTCACCAGGTGGACGTCCTCTACAAACTTTTTAAACGTCGGCCAAGGTCCGTTTCTCTTATGCTATCGAATTGGGGGTGGGGGATATTACGGAGACAGGGTCATTTTAAAAGAACTGTAAGGGCCAAAGAGATGATCCAGCAGAGCTGAACCTGGTGACCTGAGTGATGTCCTCACTCAGGATAGGAAGAGAGACCCAACTCCCACAAGTTGCCCTCTGACCTTCACCGTGCACCACAACACAGACATGTATACGCACACACAAAAACAAAACCATTAGCAAGCAAATGTCAACTAGCAAAATAGTTATAATTTTTTTTTTACCTTTTCCCGATCAGATAAAAATGATCAGTCAGGCATCCCGAGGTGAGGGTGTCCGTCAGGATGATAATTCAGTGTATGTGCTCTCACTTCACACATGAAATGTCTTAAATCAGGCTGGCGTACGTCTTTCCCAAAGACGTATTCCAACGGACGTAAGTCTGTCTCTGTGGTGTGAATTGGAGTTCCACGAGACAGGCTTGGAAGACTCAGCACATCTGAGGAGATACTGGTTTTTACGGCTAAGTGGCATTCTTTATTGCAGAGCCTCCCAAAGCTTGCTAGTGGCTTTTGCATTTCCAGGAAGAGCAAACAGCAACATTTCCTCCATGGATTTGACCACAAATTGCTTTTTCTCAGAAAAGTCTCATGTGACTATCAAGACCAAAGTTTTTATCTGCAATATTTTTATAGTAAAGTTTACAATTAAAAAATGCAAAAGAAAGATAGCTCAAAATAATGATTATCGAGAGTTCTGAAATATGTTTCTAAGCTGGGAGAAGTACTGAAATAGTTTGCTGATTTCTAACGTAATAAATTTAAATTTCAAACGAATGCAAGACAGAATCGTGCTGTTTGTCACAAAGGAGTGAAGTGATTTGTGTGAGGGATACAAAGCTTGTACCTTTGACAGACAGGTTATGACAAATGCTGGGAAGTGAAACGCTGGGAAGGTAGCCTAGGACTTGTCTCATGTCTGAGTTTCTCTCTCCACAGACCTTATCCCTACTGTGTGTGTGTGTGTGTGTGTGTGTGTGTGTGTGTGTGTGTGTGTGTATGTGTGTGAATGTGTATGTGTGTGTATGAATGTGTATATGTATATGTGTGTGTTTATGTGTGTATGAGTGTGTATGTGTGTATGTGTGTTAGTGTATACGTGTGTATGAGTGTGTAAGTGTGTGTGTGAATGTGTATGTATGGGTGTGTAAGCGTGTGTGTGTAAACGTGTGTGTGTGTGTAAGCCAGACATCAGCCTGGGTTGTGATTCCTCAGTCCTTTCCACTTCTTTGATTATTGTTGTTTTTATTTTTTATTTTTTTTCCACCTGGAAAGGTTCATTGGGATGGCGGAGACAAGGGGGAGACAAGAGAGGGAGGAGAGAGAGAAAGAAAAAAGAAAAAAGAGAGAAAGAAAAAAGAGTGTTTTTAGATTTTGAGACAGAGTCTCTCCCTGGCCTGGATCTTGTCAGTTTTCCTAGGCTGATGAGCCAGAGGCCTCAGGCTCTTTGCACATCCAGTGGGTCACAAGCGTTTCCCACAACATTTTTCACATGAGTGCCCGAAGCTCAATATGTGGTCCAGACTGGCTCAAATTTTTGGTTGTTTTCTTGCTTCAGATTCTTGAGTGTGGAGGTTGCAGTGTGATGAGCTCCCAGGTTTGGCTAAGGTCTGGCTAGATAATAAACCAAGGGCAAGCACTTATGATCAAATACAGTTTACTTTGAAATCTAATTCCACTGTCTGGCAAACCCAGAGCTGGCCTTGGGCCAGTAGATTCTCCCAGAACCCGACTCCCCTGTCTAGAGACATGAGTGGAACCATCACTGGCTGTACATTGTCAAGTGTCTCCACAGGGAGTACCTAGCACCCTCTTCGTAACCGTCTTCCCTTGCCAGATGCAGCCCAAGAAAACTAAGCTAATTTATTAATGCAGACAAAAAGGGCCCTTCTCCAATTCCCCATATGCACAGGCATGTCCTACTGAGGAAAAGATACCGGAAGTGCTTAGGCCAGACTGACCCGGGCCACTCACACTACTATTGGCTGTCTGTTTGCCTGCTCGCAATACACAGAAAAAAAACTGGTTTCCATAGCATAGCAAAAGCTGCCAGTGCCAACAGATGTCTGTAATTCCAGGGCATGTCTAGGGACCTAGGGTGTGAACAGACAAAGCAGGCACTGGTCCCTGGAGTAACCCACTCACCATCCCTGAAGTGACAAAGGAAATTAGCATACAGTGTCAGGCTTATGCTAATGGTCTGCTACTTAACTGGTGGTTTTTGTTTGTTTGGCTGGCTGGCTGGCTGGCTGGCTGGCTGGTTGGTTGGTTTTTTGGTTTTGGGTATTTGTGAGAGTATTAAAGGTTGATGATCTTTTCTTGCTAATGCCAGGGTTCCCAAACAGAAAACACAGACAGAGGTGAACACTCTTGTTCCTTATGGAGAGCGGCCAGGATCTGGCAAGTTAAATAAGGAAACCTTTGCCCAGCTAATGAAGTCCATGGACGAGTTGGACAACGTCAGCAACATGCCAGAAGGCTTGGACCCCTCAGTCTGGGAACATTTCTGCGCGACTAGACGAGCAAAAGTGGAAAATGAGTACAAAGTACACAACTTCATCTTAAACCGTATCTTAAGTATACGAGTGGGAAATAACGCAGCTGTCAGTATATCCCGGAAGACTAAGGTTCTCTTGCTGGGTCATAGTTAGCAATATCAATAGTAACATAACGAAAGTCGCACGATATTATTTGTGATGACGTAGATCCTCAAGGTCCAAAATGATGGCCACTAGGGCTAAGCGGTCACTGTGCACTGGAAATAGATGTGTCCAATACCGTGATGTCCTCGGAGTGGGACACACAAACAGATTTAGAAGACCTGCCATGAAACAGGTGATAAATGTCTCGTTGATAATTTTTACATTGCTTATGAGCAGAATGGTATCTTGGAGAGATCGTGTCCAATAAGCCATATTAGTAAAATTAAACTTATCTGTTTCATTCACTCCTGATAAAGTGACCACAGGAAAATCTAAATCACACAGACAGCTCTCATTGCTTTCCTCCTGGGCAGCGCTGTCAGGAACGATCTGGTTTTGCATAGGGTTGTGCATAGTTAGCTGGGCAGAAGCAGCTTCATCCTTTGCTGGAAGAGGTGATGGGGATGAAGCAAAGGTAAAAGTCTGAGAGCACGTTTGGCTGTTGAGAGACCCGCTGCCCCCCGACCACCTCTGTCTCCTCTCTCCTAATTCCCTAAAGTCAGTTGGCAAATGTTTATTAAGTGTTCATGAGTCTAGAATTTCATCTAAAGTGATAGGAACAGATTTCAAAGTGGAATATATACATGTATACACACACGCGCGCGCACATACACACGCACGGGCACACATACACGCATGCTCGCGCACGCAACTGCATACTTGATTTTCAGCCAGAGACCAACCTGATACACTTTAGATTTCTCATTGGATATGCCGGCCATGTTTTGCATAACTCAACAGGGTTGTAAAAAGATTTAAACTTCTATTAGTCTCCAAGAAAGGTGGGCTTGTTAAGGTTTTGCACAAAAAAAAAAAAAAGTCAAAAGGCAGATGTCTCCAGTCGAGTGTCCGTGTGTCCTGACACATTACGGTTGTGTTTCTCAGGTGAAGCAGAAGGCGGCCTGCCTGTTGGAAATGACCACATTCCTCCGGAAGAGAATGGAAGATGACGATGTCGTACATCATGAGATCGAGAGGGTATTCCACGAGCTCGTCCGGTAACTCTAGCTTCTTGGGATTTCCACTCATAGTCGCGGTGTGACCTGGGCTCACTTAAAGCAGGGCAGTCTTGCAGAGCCAGCCTCCCGCCTGGCTGGTCCACTGCTGGCTCTGTCTGTTGCAGTCCTGGCCCTGTCTGAAATGTTCTATTTTTTTTAATAACGTGTGCCTCGTTACACAAGACTTGTTTCAAAAGAGAATTTGCCATGTGTTGTCTGAAACAAAAGCAAGCTTGGGGACAGGGGGTTGTACTCTTGTGGAGACATGCTCCCGCCATATAAAAATGCAACAAGCTGGGGATTTAGCTCAGTGGTAGAGCGCTTACCTAGGAAGCGCAAAGCCCTGGGTTCGGTCCCCAGCTCAAAAAAAAAAAAAAAAAAAAATGCAACAAACCCGTCTCTGCCAATGGAGAATTCTGAGCTCAAGGCTGGAGTAGGAGACCAAGCAGACTTCCAAATAATTTCTCCATTAACACCCACCAGGTTTACGTTTTTCTTCATGGAGCCTGGGTGCTTTGTATAAAGCCTTGACTTCAAAAGGCTGTATGTACAACCACATGCATAAATACTTCTGTGAGCCTCCCAAATTCATCATCGTATGTCAGTTTCAGACGTAGGCCGTAGGAAGAATACGAATTATGCAATAGGTTTGAAAAGTAGCATATATATAATATTGTTACACTATCAAAAACCAATAAGGTCAAGTTTCCATTTAAAGTATTTCTAGTGCATTTTAAAATTCTCATTACAATACAAACTATACAGTTTTTTTTTCTTAATCTTAGTAAGAGTTCGTGACTGTAATTTTGTCCATACTGTTGTTCCAACAGTCCAAGTAGAGTTCCTGCTCAAGGAAGAGGCATTTAGAGGGTTCTTCTAGAACGCTTCATCTTTGGGACAACTCTTCGTATCACTCAGGGCTCATTCCTTCGGTCAGAATTTTATTTCTCAGATAATAGGTGAAGTTAGAAACAAAAAACGTGTAACAAAAACTCCTCTGAAGTCCTTTTCCATTTAGATTACAGGACGAGAAAGTAAAATTCCAGGTGAATTTGACAGTGCAGATTCTTCTTAAACAAGGACAAGTGGAACTGGAGAATTTCCAGTTGACTCTGGAATATTCTGACGCGATTCTCATCAATAAGAATATAATCGAAGAGTTGAATTCTGTGATTCGGGTAATTATAGTTTTTTCAACATACTGCCTTTTGTATAAAATGCTTTATCGTTCCTCTGGTTTCCATGGTAAGCGACCTGGTTATTTTATGTCAGTTTAGCACGAGCTGGAGTCACTACAGAGAGAGAGCCTCGGCTGACTAAGCCACGAGGAGTAAGCCAGTGAGCAGCTCCCAACGGGCCCCATCATGGCCTCTGCACCGGCTTCTGCTGCAGGTTCCTGCCCTGTTTGAGTTCCTTTCCTGACTCCCTCTGATGAGGAACACTAATGTGTAGGCCAAGTAAACCCCTTTCTCCCCAAGTTGTTTTCGGACCCGGCGTTTCGTCTCAACAATGGTTACTGACTAAGACAGTATTTAATTTAGTCGTATCAGTGTTTTTTCTCGGTAGTTGCCATCAGAATCACCGGTAGAACTTGTAAATGTGTCCAGACCTCACACCTACATGTATTTTTTTTTAAATCTCTCTACATGATTCTAAGAACGAAAAGTTCAGGACAGTGAGGTTAAATGTCCTCTCCAATTAATATACCTTCATTTATACAACCCTTAGTATATAACCTCTTTGATTTATATAGCTCTGGTATGTCTCTATTTACAGTTCTAGTTTTGGATATGAGCATCCCTGCCCCTACCATACCTCACCAATGCTTTAATCTACCCAAGCTTTCCCAATCTTACTGTTTTTTTGTTTTTTTCAAATAACCAACTTTTGATTTCATGGGTTTTATTCTTCATGTTTTCCTATATGTATCTCCATCCATCCTTCTATCCATTTTACTCTTTCTGCTGGCTTTGACTTGAGCTAATCCTCCCCCCTTCCCAAACATGAAGTTAAATTATTAGTGACTTCTCTTTCCGTAACTGTACAGCAAGAACATGTGCATTAACGCCTACCACTCTACCTTTAGGTTTTGAGGAAAGGTCTCGCTCCGCTGCCTAGGCTGGCCTCAAACTCAGGGCTCTTCCAGTTTAGCCTTCATCTCTGGAACATGGCTTTTGTAACTGCAAGATTCTTAAATTCTTGGTTGGTGGGATTTGTGTGGGGCAGGGGCAGTGTCTTTTCTTTTTTGTTTTGTTCTATATTTTCTCCTTGACCTTTCCTCTAGGAGTATACAGCTCGCTTCGCTTTGCTTTTTCTGTTTTGGTTTCTTCTACCCTTTCCCTACCAAAGCCATTCTTCTGAGCCAGGGTTTGCTGTTCTCTCGGTGGCTCTAAAAAAGAAAACCAGCTTAAAAACTGTAAGCTCTTCCTGAGTGCTGCTTCTAATCGTGCTCCAAAACCAGACAATCAAAGTAGACTCCCCAACTTTCTACCTTCTTCAAGTGTTCTTGGTAAACATGCAGTGGAGGTTTGCAGCAAACGTCATGCTTAGCCAGGTTTGGTGAGACCTGTAAACTCCAGAACTCAGAGGCCAGGGCAGAAAGATGCAAGTTCAGTGCCAGTCTGGATTACACACCAAGGTCTTGTCTCAGAAAATGTTAAAACTGTTACAACTGTAGCTGAGTAGCTGAACAGAGGATAGGAGTGATAAGGGTTGGTGGGAAGACTGGGAGACGGGAGCTTTGGCTGACCTCTGTTAATTTAAGATGTATTTAAAACATTTCAGGGGGATGTCCAACTTGACAGAGTTCAGAGTTGAGTCCTCTCTATAGATCACATGTAAATAACTGCATGTAAATTATTGCACAGATATCTACCGATGGGTAATTTTAAACCCAGGAAGTTAGGTAGACCAAAAATAGGGAGTATGTTTACACTTCCAGTCCAGCTCTGAAAGAAACAGGGAAGGAGGCGGAGGAGCTTCTAGTGAAGTAGGAGAGAAAACGAGGGCACGGTCTCCTAGAAACCCCAAGAGAAGAGATTCCAAGGAGTAGATTCGTGCAGTGCCAACTATGACAGGAGTGGTCTAAGGAGAGGGCTAAAGAAGGGGCAGCACTCATGAGTGTGAAATAAGAGGACATGGGGACGTAGACTCCACAACACCGTCTGAGAGGAAGGTGGGAAAGGAGACGTAGCTCTAAAACAGAGGATCTCCGTCTTAGCACACTGACATCCAGGACGGATTATTTTCTACGGAGGCTGCCCCGTGTAGGCTGCTAGCAGCATCCCCGATCTCCACTCACGATGTGCCAATAGCAACCTCTCTGGCTGTGTCAACCCCCACATAAACCAAAGCACAGGACCCTCGACTGGGTCCACATGCTCTCCTCAGTACAGAGATGTTCAAACTTAAAGAGGACTTTAGCTGCTGATGGCCAGCTGAAATGAGTGAGTGAGGAGGTAGCGTGACTGAGATACGATTTTAAAAGATGAGTAAAAGTAAGAAATGCAGGGAGTTGAGAGACCACGCTCTGAGCAAAAGATGAAAATACTAACGGAGTAGAGCGTTGTGGGGCGCAGCTCAGTTGTACAAGCTTCAAAAAGCTAGATTTTAAAAAGAGGAGAAAAAGAAGAATGTAAAATGGTAATGAGTAAATAAATCTGACAGTAAATTGATTGACTGCTTGACTGACTGTACAGCCCAGGCTGGCTCAGAGACTATTTTGTGGTCAAAGCTGGCCTCGCACTTAGAGCAATCCTCTTGTCGTAGCCTCCAAAGAACTAGAGTCACAGGTAGGGGCCACCACACAGGGCTATAAATTCATTTTAGAGACACAGTAATTTCATCTTACTGATCTTAGGATCATTTTTATTTAAATAAAATACCATCTGTATTAATGCTCCTTAATTTTATTGAGATCATGTAATATTAAATATTTAAGTTAACTGAATAAGTATTTAATATTTTATTTGATAATTAAAGCTGGTGTGTTTAGTGTTTAATTAATTTAAATGTTATTTAACTATTTTTTTAATTTCATAGAGGTTATTAAATAACCTATATAAATACATTGAAGATACGAATCTATAACCTAATATGGAAATACTGAATAACCATTATTCCAAGAACAAGGCAGTAGGGTGTTTACGTGTCATAACTGACATTTTGCTTTGCTACCAGCTATGAGACAGACGCTGTGTGCCTAGCCATGCTAATCATGCTTTATGCGAAGACATGAAGGCTTCCAAACCCTAAAAGGTTATCAGACTGAGGCTTAGAGAGCAGCTTGCGGTGTTCTGCAGTTTCATACACAGAATCAGAGCGTGACCACTCCTTTACCTTTTTAGACTCAAGGACAAAAGAAAGTTGCTAGCATGATGGAAAGTAAAGAGGTCCACAAAGGGATCTATCAGATTGAGTGGGAGCACAAGAAAATGGAGATGGAGATGGAGGACCTAAACCAGAAGGCCTGGGACATCCAGATGCTGTTCTTCTCACGAGATCGGCAAAAGGCAAGTCTCCCCTGGCCCTGCGTGCACGCGTGCGTGCACAATACTTAATAGGAAGCCTCCCTAATGGCATACGCCAAGCCAGATCTGTGAACACAACTAAGTTCTTTTTCTTAGGGGTTTAATTTGCTAATTCCTTTTTTTTTTTTTAACTTATTTCCCATCTCTCTAGATACTCACTCAGGCTTAAAAATTTGAGTCAGCTTTGGTGTCTCTTCTGTACCTGCCTTTCCCAGTTTAGCTATTTTTGTCTCCTCTGTTTCTCCCAATGTTTGGCCAGTCCTCCATTCTCACGGGTTAAGAGTAAGATACACTGTCTTACAATTAGCCTTTAACTAGTCTCTTGGCCTGGGGTCTCTCATATTCTCATTCATTCTCATTCTCTCTGTCTCTGTCTCTCTTCCTTCGCCTCCCCTCCTCTCCCCTCCTTTCCTTTTTTTCCCCCCCACCCCCCAGCTGAGGACGGTACCCAGGGCCTTGCACTTGCTAGGCAAGCGCTCTACCTTAAATCCCCAACCCCTCCTTTCCCTTTCAAAATCCACTTAGCTTACTATTTTGTATCCTGCTGTCACACTGAATTCCTACTTGATTCTAGTAACATCTCAAATATGTTAAACAATACTCTTTAGCTGCCAAATAGACTACCAGGTGCCTAGGTGGACAGTGTCTTTCAACTTGCCTTTAGGGCAAGCAAGAGGACCAAATGCTATACCTTCTTCTCAAATGAAATGTAGGAGGGAAGTAAGGGAGGGAGAGGTGGGGGGAGGGGGAGAGTAAATATCAGCCCTGGGTGTCTTTCTCAGGAGTGTTTCCACATATTCAGCTAGCCTGGCTGACCAGCGCTCCAGGGCAACCCTAGTGCTGGGGTTAGAGTCTTTGCATGGGTGCTGGGAATCTGAACTCAGGACTTCATCCTTACGTGGCTAGCATTGTTTAACTGAGCCATCTCCCAAGGGCTTTTGTTCACAGGGGCCCTTGGACCTGGAACACCCCCACCCCCCATTTCTTCCCTTCCTATGTTCCTTGTCCCCTGCCCTCCTCCTTCCTGTCTACATGGCTTGTCAACATTCAGCTTATGCCAGTTTCTCCATGAAGTCTTCCTTGATCTCCCAAGTCTGGAGAAACCCTAACCCCTCACACACTGCCTCTGCTAACACATGATGTACCTTCTGGTAGCTAGTGGTTTCTGCTAGTCCTCTTTTTCTTGGAAGCTAGGTCACATGTCTGGGTCACACAGACACTATGTTTGGTGAGCTGAACAAATGAAAAGAATTAAGTATTTGTACTGATCAGTGTGTACATAGATGAGTGTGCTGACAGCTAAATACAAGTAAATATCATAGCACGAAAGACAAACTAATCTTAACATGAGCTATAAAAACTAATTTTCAAAACTGTTTGTAGTTACCTAAAAGAAACAGAAGAATTTATCCTTACATGTATTGTGATGTCTTTTTCTTTTCCTTTTTTTTTTTAAAGTACCTAAATGAACCCAACTACGAGGGCGTGATTGCTATTCAGATTGGAATAATGGAGCAAACCATCAGTGTTATAGATAAGGTCAGCCTCAAGCCTATCAATTATTATAAAGCCAACAGCTGTAATGTTGCAGTCATGAACGCAAACAGAAACTAACAGAAACTTGGTAATTTACTGCTACTCACGAAAATCAGAGGTTCCCGAACGGTGTCTTTGTAGCCATAGCTATTGATAAGTCAGCAGCATTTCCCTCCATATTGGGAATAATCCCTGGGGATTTATGTAGATTCACTTTCATAGTAAAGCTGAGCCACACAAGTCCTAATTGTTTCCCTGGCATTTTGGATTTTTTTTTACCTTAGTATAACTTAGTAACAGAACTGGCTTTACTATTATATAGCATGTAAGGTTGAAGGAAAGTAACTGCCAAGGTTTTAAAATGCTTGTTGTTAAGACAATATACAATCTGAAGTGTGGTATTAACATTCTATCTTTTAACAAAAACCCTGAGTGTCTACTTTAGACAGACCATCCAACAGACGCAAGGGATATATACAGAATTATCTTAGCGATGATAAAAGTATTTTAAAAGTACAAATCTTTTTATAAACTTTTCTCAACATTGTTTTGGGGTTTTGTGGGAACGAAAATTTCAGAATCACAAGAAGAATGTAGAAAACTGCAAAAAACTACTCAAGAAGTTGGGAAAATGCAGCAATCAGAAAGATGTAGCAAATTATAACCTAAGCTGTAATCTACGGGAGGAACTGGTGGCCGTCTCAGAGAGACAAGACATCTGTAATGAAATAGGTGAGCTCTTTTTCCCAATCCATTAAAGGGACACTAACCAGTTTCCCCAATAGTTGAACAACTGTGTTGCTTCCATACGGAAGGAGTTGGTAATAACTAAGTCCGTTCTCCATTTCTGGGTTAGGGTCTAAGCTGACCTGTGAGAAGATCGCCAGAGAACGCTATGACAACCTGATGAAACAGCAGAAGCTGACGAACATCTCCAAGCAGCAAGCTGAGCAGATTTCAATTCTGCAGGCGGAAGTCGAAAGACTGAGGATGAAAACATTCCCTGCTCTCGTCCCAATGTAGAATACCAGCAGGAGCAGAAGGTAGACCAATGCTGACCTAACGTCCCTTGGATAGAAACTTCTTTCTCCCTTATCACAAAATTTAAGTAGGCCATCTCTCAGCCGCACGTTTTTAATAATGCAGTTTAGGTGGTTACTCAGTATAGTTACCTGTCCTCCATGAATAAATGAGCAAAATATCACAGTGTCGTTTGTAATTATTAAAGAACAGTGGTCTTCAGTCAAGAAACACCGGATTGTAAACTTTATTTTGGAAACAGTCTTCCTTCCTTCCCTATGGAACTCAATTTTTTTACCCTAAAAGGGTTCAGCAAACAAGTCCTCATTCCCTTGAAATAGTTCATTTGAATATGCTAATCCTGTAAGACAACTGGTAAACGATAACCCAGCCACCTTCCCTCACATAGCTGTGGTCTGCCAATTCCAAGTGACATCAGGATCACTTTATCATCTCTACAGGATGTCAACATCCCAATTTCCTGCAATTTATAATCTAAATTTAAGCTTAATGTACACTGTCATATCTAACATATATTTGAATGGGCAAAAAGAATAATCAAAACAAATCTTTCCTTTAGGAGCATACTCCTGTAATCTCATCATTAGAATTGGCTGCCAGTCTGGGTTACATGAGACTGCCTCAAAAGATAAAAACTTCCACTTAAGTTTGTTTTGCCTTATTCTGGTGTATTAGTTTTCAATCTTATTTTATGTTACTGTGACCCCTAGAAGCCTGTTTTAGTTTTTCTAATGAGACAGAAAGAGGATGGATCTGGATAGAAGAAACTAGGAGTAGAGGGAAGGGAAACTGTAATCAGAATACATGTAAGGGAAACAAGCTATTTCCAATAAAAGGAAAAAATGAAAACTACCAACTATCGCTGATGTGAAAAGTAGAAAAAATGTCACTTAGAAGAAACTCAAGGCATCGTAACTGATTTCCATGACTGCTCAGCACTTCGCATGTGAACAGCAGGGCCAGCATCTCTTTGCTGACCCTTCCTCACGACTGGAATGAGTCTAAGGCAGTCAGTTTAGCAGAGAAGCCATACTTCCTGTATGATTTGAGAGGCTTTTTTGAGCAGCACAGAGGGTATGTAAGAGGTGCAGGCACCCTATACTTAGCATGGAATTGCCAGGTCTCTGTCAAATGTAGTCAACCACGGATATACTCAATTTGGTTTTTCTTTCTTGGTATTATGTCACTTCACTTAAATGAGTTGCTTTAATACTCCATGAGCTAAAAGACAATGTCCTAAATTTAACAGGCTAATTCTGGTCTTAATGGACCAAACAGCCTATGCCACTCGCTTCTGGCTTATCACCAACTCTAGGTGGTGGTCCTTCCTCAGCTGTCTCAGCTTTGAAGCATGGATAAGTGAAGCTTGGAGGACAACTTTCCAAAGATCCCTTCCAGTTTAATGGTCTGATGGGTGCCCCAGAAGGGCTCGTGTGCCATGCATTCTGGCCCCTCCTTCAATACTCTTCATGATACCAACTCCTCTCAGCTTCTGCTGAACAGCAATTATGTTCATGTTTCTCTACAGTTCATTACCAACTAGTGATATAGTCAATTAGGCCAAGCATAACATGGCCTTATGTAGAGGAAGAACAGATTCACAAATGCAGATGGCAAGAGGGAATTTACACATGTATATATGGTAGTTGGGTGTGTACAAGTTTGAATCCCTTGTTCTATCAAGAGTTTTTAGATCAGAAGGGAAGGGGTATGCTCAACTAAAAGCAAAGTTCTTGAGAGAGACTCTAGAATACTGGCCAGTTAGAAACTAATACTTTTTCTAGATCCCAAAGCAGAAATCATGAAGGCTTCAGGAATGATTAACAGAACAAGGAAGCCACAAGGCTCTCCCTCCATCTACCTATCTATACAGACACGCTATTCTTAAAGATGCCTGCCCTGTCTTCCAAGTTCATACAATAACTACAACAACATGCTTTCCCCATGGGCTCTTTTAAAGTCTCAGCAACTGGCCAGCTTAGGTCACATCTTCACATATAGCTGACAGGTATCCTAGTCATTTAGACAGGGTTCTGGCTGAGGGATATGAAGTCAACAGATCCTTCCAGTTTATATCACAGATAAAGCTCCAAGGACACTGTGAGGAACCTTTCATGCCAAGCATCCCCAGAAGCAGCTGCTTGTTTAGTAAATGAAGAAAATGAAAACAAACTGGAGAAAACTGTACACAGGTAAGTTTAATTAGCTGCTAAGTTAGCAGACAGATGTTAAGCATATGAGGATAGGTCCACAAACTTAAGAGAGTCAGGTTACATTTATGTCACGTGAGGTTTAGACATTCAACAGACTACTTTTTAATACTGAATATAAAACCTTTTGCCCCAAAAATCAATGTATTAAACCTGGTTTCTAGAATTATCCAAACTCTGTTTTAAACACAATTTTAATTTTTTTATACTTAAATATTTTCTTTAGCAAACATATCCAAAATACTAAGCTTCGCTTTATAATTTTGTGTCAGAATATCCCGAACTGTTCAACATTCCTCCGCCTAAGCCACAACAGCTTAGATCTTTTTTCCCTTTAAATCATTTCTCTTTTCATTGCCATTCTCAAAGATATTCTGTAAAGGGGCTAACTGTACAGCTCAGGAACAGAGCACATTTTTTGAGGCCCCCAAGAAGAGAGGGGGACAAAAGCCTGAAGAAGAAAAAAAAAAAAAACAACAGTATCAAACCCCTGTGAACTCTTCTTCAGTTCTATTATAGTGCAGCAATTTGTCGTCTATCCCATAGTAGTCGATCAACTCAGTGAGGGTCAGCTTCTCGTCCTCATCCTCGGACATGATTGACTGCAACTCGCACAGCAGCCGCTGGCCACACCTCCTCCACTTCTTTATTAAATCCTCTAACTCAGTCACGTCATTCTGAAACATAAAAAGTCAGCCAGCAATCAGACACCGTGCATTTTAACCTACACCAAAGTGGCTAAATTAACTCGTCCCTGTCTAACTGTGAAGGCCAGTAGTGCAAAAGGGCAGTACAAGCTTTGGGTAAACCTTACCCTTAGGGAAAAAGACATTTCCTGGAGAGGTAGAGAAATGGTGATTACAGGATTTCCATAAGATGAATACAATGAAGAATGAAAGGTGAAAAGACAGCAGTTTGTAAAGTATCTGGCAAACCATACCTGAAGCTGCGAGCATCTAGTCACAGATGGTGGCATAGGACATGGATGAAAGGAGTGGGCATGAGGGAGATTTCAACACAGATTTGCAAGGAAAAGACTAACAATGAGATTGAAGTCACATATTAAATATGAGAACAAACAGGTTCTCAATACGCTTTTTGTATTGTAACTACACTTTTATGATGCCGTGTTGTACCTTCCTAACTTTTCTGTGAACCGCAAACTGTTCTTAAAGGTAAACATATTCAAGCTTAAAGCATTTTCAACATTTAGCATCAGTTACATTTAGAAAAGTCCTAAAAGTTCAAAACCACATATAAGATACGCTATTGTCATTTACTCCACATTTTGGGGATAGAACGAGGTGATCTGTGGGTAAGAGCAGCAGCGATGTCTCCTCCTTCCAAACATCCATGTTCTATTTTACTCAACATGTGTGAGCTGAAACCTAAAATCTGTGTTTTCTCAAATAAAATGCCTGACATTTTATCAGACACATGATCGTTACGGAAAGTGCAGCACCCAGCATTCTGTGGTGTGTTTTTAGTTCTAGCGACATCCCTTTCTGTTCCCACTGCACCTCCATCCAACACCTCACACTTCTAATCTTGCTCCTGGCTAGAAATTAGAGCCCACAAGCTTCATCTGTGCATTAAACAAGAGCTGAAGCTTTGAAGCTTTTAAGTTCTACCTCGTGTTGAAGGGGCTTATCTGCCTCATTCTGAACCAGTTATTTCTAATTCAGTCAAAGCTCTTGGTGTAACTAACTCAGGTTTCTGGGTTTTTCGGCTTCTTGTTTATCAGACTAAAATTTATTTCCAATTTCTGAATTTACAGCAATTTATGTAAAAATGGTTCAATGGTTCTGAAATTCTTCTCACCTTTATTCTGTACATTTTGACTAACTTTAACCTCCGAAGAAGGTCTTCCTTCTCTTGAACCTGCCTAGTCAGTTTTGCTTTTTCTTCCTTCAAAGTTTGCTTTATAGTCTTCTCAGTAGAATCTTTTTGGAGGACACTGGATGACCCAGTATCAAGTGACTTAGATTCACTCGTATTTTTATCCTCTGAGCTCTCTTTTTCAGGTTCATTGTCTTTGTTTTCCAGGCTTTCTTGGGCTTTTGAACAGTTTTCTTCTTTTGAAGATTCTCCTGGTTCTGAAAGGGTCTGATCATTTTCTTCATTCTCTACCTTAATACGCTTCACCACACTACAAAAAGGTTGAGATGAAGCTCTTGCTTTCTTTAATCTTTCTTTAAGTGTCCCACTCATAGGCTGAAAAAGACACAAAACATCAAATGTTAAGAATATATTCTTGGGGCTGGGGATTTAGCTCAGTGGTAGAGCGCTTACCTAGGAAACACAAGGCCCTGGGTTCGGTCCCCAGCTCCGAAAGAAAGAACCAAAAAAAAAAAAAAAAAAAAAAAAAAAAAGAATATATTCTTGAAGTACATCAATGCATTCGAAACAAAGTCTGTACGCTTCTATGGTAGGTACAATGGGTTGCTTTTGGTCTCCACAAACCTCAAGTGGGCATCACCAATGTATCTAAGTTCCAGAGGCTACCTTTAGTCTTGCTTTAGCAAGGTTACCGTCATTGGCAGCTAGTAATTGCCTGACAATACTAGAAACAGAAATGTCTCAGAACTATAAACTAAGGAGAAGACCTGCTACCAAAAACTTCCCCCTGAAATACGGTACAGATATGTTTCCTTGGTTTGGAGCATCTCAGTAACCTGGTAAGAAATTAAACGAAATGAACTGATTCAAGAAGAAAATCTGGCAGTTAGCAAGGTATGGGCTATATATTAACTCACACTCCAGTATCCTTAGAACTGCCACTATTGGAATACTTTGAAACACAGGACAGATGGGGGTAAAGGACAACACAAAATTTTCATACTTGTTTTCCTGAACTATTCGAATGGAGTGATGGTGGATTTTCACTGGTCTGAGGCTTGTCAGGTGAGGTTGGGGGTGATGGTGGATTCTCACTGGTCTGAGGAATGTCAGGTGAAGTGGATGCTGAATCTGAGGGGTTTTCCATCTTGGAAGTGATCTCCTGATTTCCTTCTAGAAAGGGAAAGACACGAGAATGATAAATTAATTATCTCAAAACAGACCTCAATTTTTTCAACAAAATTTTCTTCAGTGAACTAAACACCAAAAAAGCCAGCAATTTCTTCCAATTTTTTGTACCTGTAATTTATTCTAATTCTTTTCATATTTTTTCCATTTACTTCTCCACATGGGGAGTAACCAAATTTTGTTTCTTTCACGACAAATAAACCGGCTAGTATCTTATTGACACTCATTTTTCTCCTTCAAAACATCTCCAAAAATTTGGATTTCGGGGAAGGGAACTAACTCTACGTAGTCAAGAATTTTAATCTTTGTTATAATTTCGTAAATAAAAGCGATACAGTCCGAATCTTGAATCCTAAAAGCTTTGTGCCTAGAAGAATGAGTCCCAAGGAGCCAGAAAGCAGCGTCGGCCCCTTTTGGTTTTCTAGGGTCAGGGCCTCTGCCTTCCTCCCCCGCCCTATCTTTTCCACCAAGCCCCGCCTTCTCCGCCACGCCCCCTCCGCCACGCCCCTCACCCCCCCACCACAGAAAGCCCTCCCCCCTCATTCTCCCTTCTCTACTCCCTCCCCCGCACCCTCCCCTCACCCTCCCACCACAGAAAGCCATCCCCCCTCATTCTCCCTTCTCTACTCCCTCCCCCGCCCCCTCACCACAGAAAGCGCTCTCCCGCTGCTCCCTCCCGCGCTCTTTTTTCTAAGCCCAGTCCCCCTCCTTCTCCTCTCCCTCCCCCTCTCCTCCACCTCCCTCACCATAGAAAGCCCTCTACCCTACAGAGCAGGAAGTCGAGCCCCCGCGACGCCGGGAAGAGCTTCTCTATCAGATATGCAGACACCCGCAGGCCTGACGCGCAGACCAGCCCCAGGGAGAAAGCTCAATACCTTCCTCAGCCATGCTCACAGCAGACACAGCGTACACAACCAGCGTAGCGCCCGGAGTACACTGACCTCGCCCCGGGGGCGGAGCCCCACCGGAGGAGAGACGTGCGATTGGCTAGCTTGACCGTAGCGGGCGGATGTGCTTTGTCCAATTCCGACTACGCGTGCGCGTAGGCCCACGAGCCTCAGCCACGGGGCGGGGCGGGACCAGGGGGGAGGCGGGCGCGGCTCGTGATTGGCAGGACTGGCCGGCGCGCTCCAGGGCTCGGCCACGCGCGCAAGGCCGCCAGGCTAAGGGTGGCTTCCAAGGCAAAAAATAGTGTCAGGCCTTTGGACGGGCCTGAGGGGGGCGCGCTTCCGCTCGCCACTTCCTACGAGGGTTGCTGTGCCAGCCGCCTTCCCAAGCAGCTTCCCTTGGGGGAAGGGAGAGGGGTGCATCCTCTGGGTAATGGGCCTGAGAGCACCGCCCCCGCGCGCCCGCCCCCTGGCAGTCTCCGCTTTCACAACAGCAGAGGCTTTTCCTCAGACGTGGCAGGACCGGAAGCCGCGGGGCCCGTTTGGCTCCCTGCTGGCGAACGCTTCCTTAGCTTTTTGTGGTCTGTTTGGAAGCCAGCTTGATAGGAATCTATCCCGGCGTCTCTGCACGTGCAGTAGAGAGCATCTCCAGCTTGCTTTGCAGTCTCGCCCCTTTATTTTGGTCTATGCCCACTGGCTTCACTTGTTTTGGTCCAATCTGAGAAAATGTAACCTAAGGAAGTGTATTATGGCGCAGGACAGGAAGCGGGACTGTCGATCCGATCGGGTCGGTCTAGCATCCAGAAGTTTGAGAACTAGATCCCGGGGTGCCCCTAGGAGGCCCCTTGCTAGACGCTGGGGAGCCCCTGGGAGGCCCCTTGCTAGACCCTGGCTCGACTCCTGGGAGGCCCCTAGGAGGCCCCTTGCTAGACGCTGGGGAGCCCCTGGGAGGCCCCTGGCTAGACCCTGAGAGGCTGCAACGCCTTCTGGTGTTAGGGATGTTCTGTTGCTATGCAACAGCAAAGTGAACTAGCTTGGGTGGAGCACTGGGTGTAGAGAAGTCAGCTGAGTAACCTGTGAGTCACTGGGAAGTTTGTGAGAGAGGACAAATCTCTTTCCGAATATCTGCTAATGGTGGCTTTAAAGTAATCCGAAAGAAGTGGTCGGAATCCTACGCAGTCAGTTATAAATACAGAACCTAACGAAACTTTTGGAGGTGATTAGATCTGCAAATGTTGCAGTTGCCTAGATTCCAGTGCTGGCATTGTGGTTTTTTATTTGCTTTGTTTTTGCTATAGCGTGTACGTAATGTGGACGTGTACCTCATTTTGATGGTTTGATAAATGAGAATAATATCTACCTCCTAGAGACAGAGAAATTAAATGATAATTTATGAGAGGTAGCTAGGTACCAAAAGAACAAAGAAACATTTAGCAGCTTTATTCAAGCTTATTCATCATTTCCTAATTGACTTGAAGCTTTTACCACTTACCTTTCCCAAAAGCACGGATTTTTAAAATTAGTGCTATGATATTTAAAATTCCACACATCTTAAGCCATAATTACCAGAAAACTTTGAGCCTTCACATATGGACATTAATAAATTAATGTTCCACCCCTAAATGTTTAAGAACCATATAAATTAACCTTATGGACTTTAGAACAGCAAAGCAGGATTCATAATTTGGGGAGAGAGTTTGCTTTGTTTTGTTTTACGACTTTTCAAGACGGGATTCCTTTGTGTAACCTCCCTGGCAGTTCTGGACCTCGCTATGTAGACCAGACTGGTCTGGAATTCACAGAGATCCTCCTGCGTCTGTCTCCTGAGTGCTGAGATTATGAGGAGGGCAGTAGAATGCGTGATTTTATGATACAAGTGTTACTCACTAATTCATAGATCACTCTGTACAATAATTTCTTCCCATTTTTTCCTTGATATGAGTTCATCTCATTACAAAAGAGCAGGCTCACTTGCCTTGACACTTGAAGCCCAGTGCACACTGCATATTCAGGATGCCTTGAGGCGTAAGGGTGAGTTGTTTTTGTACGTCTAAAATCAGCTGCTCCCAAATTCTTTTATTATTACAGCCTCATCTTAGAGCTGACTGACTGCATAGAGGAAAACAACATCTTCCCTTGCAGATGTTCTGACTTGTTTTTATGTGAAACTGGTATATTAAATGAAGACGGGCCAGACTTTCAAAGGACCTGTGAACTAGCTCTCAGGAAAACCTGTGTGTCCGTTGGCCGTTCTCTCTTCTGTGTGCTTTTAGGTGTCAATGGCCTTCCCATATGTTTGTGTTTTGCTTACCATACTCAAGTTAGTGCAAAGGATCTGGAATGTGTATAAATTATCCCTACACAAATGGAGACACAGCTCTGTGCTAGGATGCTTGCCTGTCATTCATGAGGCCCCGGGTTCGAACATTAGCCCTGGGGTTGGGGGACAGGGACTAAAGTAACCATTATAGTTTCCATGTTACTTTAGACAAATATTTTCCTGTCTTTAGTGACCTGAAACCTATTTGCCTACAAAGAGTTTAGTCTTTGTCACCTAGGACATTTTTACTTTCGTATGACGTTTTCAAGAGGTAAAACGTGCCAGAGCCAGAGAACAAAGACTCCTTACCCTACCACAGAGAACAATGGGAGAATTGTCCCAGGATTCAGGAATAATAGTAATTACTATCATCCGAAGTCAGACTTTCTCTGTGCTTTTGAGTTTCTTCAATTCCCGAGGCTACTGTTGACTCCATTATTATTCACCAGGGAGTGGTAAAATGTGTCTTCCATCGAGCCCTGATTACTGTTGATGGATGATGACATGGGCCTAGAAGTCTTTATGAGGTTTTGGTTTTAGTGTTCATTTTTCTTAAGATTTTATTTATGAGGGTTAGGGATTTAGCTCAGTGGTAGGGCGCTTGCCTAGAAAGCGCAAGGCCCTGGGTTTGGTCCCCAGCTCCGAAAAAAGAAAGAAAAAAAAAGATTTTATTTATTATTATAAATAAGTACACTGTAGCTGTCTTCAGACACACCAGAGGAGGGCATCGATCTCATTACAGATGGTTGTGAGCCACCATGTGGTTGCTGGGAATTGAACTCAGGACCTCTGGAAGAGCAGTCAGTGCTCTTAACC
The DNA here is from genome assembly GCF_021556685.1 of Rattus norvegicus. Classification (NCBI taxonomy): domain Eukaryota; kingdom Metazoa; phylum Chordata; class Mammalia; order Rodentia; family Muridae; genus Rattus; species Rattus norvegicus. The sequence goes on along the minus strand of NC_141534.1, from coordinate 259,954,237 downwards.
ACTGAGCAATCTCTCCAACCCTTTAGTGTTCATTTTTTAGTGCAAAAAAACAATATTATGTAGTCTTTCCCCCTCTCCCCTGCTCACCATTTCTCTCTTTCTTCCTATGCAACAAAAAGGTATTTTTAAGCACCGTCGAAATGTTCAGATTTCTTTTTCTTTTAACCTTTCAACTTTAGCATTTTCTAAATCCTAGCATGAGCGTAGCATGATTTGTTTCATAGACTTTTCTATATTGACAAAAATTTTGTCTCATGAAGACATAGCTAATATCCAAAAGATTTTTTTCCTTAAGATATAAACACTTGCAAAACTATGATTATAAACCATCTAAGTGAAGAATTACATAAAATCCACACAGTAAAGTTGATGTACAGCACAAAAAAAAAAAAAAAAGATTCAGTAGGGGCTGGAGAGATGGCTCAGCGGTTAAGAGCACTAACTGCTCTTCCAGGAGTCCTGAGTTCAAATTCCAACAAACACATGGTGGCTCACAACCATCTGTAATGGAATCTGGTGCCCTCGTCTGGTGTGTCTGAAGACAGCTTAAAAAAAAAAATAAAAAGAACATTCTAAAAAAATTCAGTAGGTTTTTCTTAACTATTTACTATGACCTTTTCTTATTGTGTGGAAATGGAAAAATACTTTCAAACACTCTTGTCTAGGTTTCTCTTGCCAGCAGCATCTTATAGACCTCTCCATGATGTGGAAGATGGGTACCTATTGCTTTGTCAATTCTTAAGTTTCCTTTTGAGAAATCGACCCTGTGTTGTTTCTTGTTCTTTCTTTGTTGCCTAAGGATCTCACGGGAAATTCAAGAATGTGTGGTCAATCTATTTTTAGAGATTATCAAATACCATAGGGTGACCTCTGTACACTATATATATACATATATATATATAAGTGTATATATATATATATCACTATTCTTCAGGTATATCAATCATATACCAATCATGAAGGAATTGTATTTTAAACCACAAGATGAAAGGCCTCTTAGTAATTCTAGGCATCTGTAAGATGTTCGCCTCACTAAATAGGATGGGTGCCTAGACTGAGGAGATAACATGATGAGGAAGGTCAATATTATTGCTGTGACAAAACCTTTCCAACACAGGGCACCTGGGAAAGCTTCTAAGGTGCAGAATAACAAACAAAAACCCAATGAGTTCCTGCTTTTTCCTCTTACCAGATCTGGTTTTTGTTCAAGTTCGTTACAGACCAGAGTATCTAGGATTCACTGCTGTTGCCGGGCGAGCTTCTCCCTCAGAGAGGACTAGGGAGATCCGGGTTGAGTGATGATGGTGATGGAGGAGGTGGCCGTGTGGTTGAGAGAGCAGGGGTGGCAGGAGTATGAGGCTATGAGAAGAGAAAATAAAGGTAGTGCTCAGGATCACTTCCTCCTCAAATCCTGAAATGTCACCCCCGAATTCGGCTGAGGAAAGAAAAAGTCCATGTAACCTAAATTCACGTATTTGATCTCTGTTGTGTACTCTACATCTCTACATCATCAAAGCTTGTCAAGGTATGGAAGAGTAGGAACCACGCGGCAGTAAGATCTAAAGCACAGTGATCTCTTACCTCCCATTTCCTGCTTTCCCTTCCAACTAGGGATGTCCCCAATAAAACTTCTACCCTCAGCACTGAAACAGTAATGAGAGGCAGGGAGAGAATTCTGAACTGACATGTTTACCAGCACATCAAACAGATTTCAAGACTGTGAAATTATCACGGGAGCTCTCCTCTCGCAAACTTCAGTGTGGTTAAAGATGATTATAAGACAAGACCTGTGCCTCAAGGATTTGCAGCTGGGGCTTGGGCAGGCTCACGTCTTCATTCATCTTCCTGCTTCCCGGAGTCTACTCACTGTTCTGTGTCCTGCTCTGTGTCCAAGTCCTACAACTTGTCAGCGATATTGTTAACTAGCTTTCTAGCCCCGTTACACTTCTGGTGTCATCAGTAAATAACACACAGCCTAAGGATGGTGCTGGTGGCCCAGAATTGGTATGACTTCACTAATTTTTTTAATTAATTTTTAAAAAGATTGTATTTATTCATACACACACACACACACACACACACACATATATATATATATATATATATATATATATATATATCACTGTCACTGTCTTCAGACACACCAGAAGAGGGCATCGGATCTCTTTACAGATGGTTGTGAGCCACCATGTGGTTGCTGGGATTTGAACTCATGACCTCTGGAAGAGCAGTCAGTGCTCTTAACCGCTGAGCCATCTCTCCAGCCCTGACTTCACTAATTTTTGATAGCAATATATATATATATATATATGTGTGTGTGTGTGTGTGTGTGTGTGTGTGTGTGTGTGTGTGTATGTCTTTGCCATAGATATTTTTTTTACACAAAAACAGTTCTCATCTCACAGGGAATAAGAAATAATTTATTTTGGATCCAGATATGAGTGACAATTTCCTGGGAACACAGATTCAGGCTGCCCCAAACACCATGTTCCAGTTCTAACCAGGCAGGCTTCTCTGTTGACTGTCTAATGTAGTTGTAGCTCCCCGAACCCCTGAACTTCAGTACACAGCTTTATGGAAAAGAGGCATAGGATAGATCTTACCTGGTCCTCATGGCTTTACCCAGCTATTTGGGTTCTGTTAACACAACATGAAGAAAGGTGATGCCTTGCCTTCAACAATGCAAACCTCTAACTCAGTTTCCAATTAGTTCTGCTTCTTGCTAATGGCTTCCCTTCTAGCTACTATTATATTGCCTCTCAAGCACCCCCATGGTCCCACTTCCTCGAAGTCAAGTGTCCTTTCCTGACATGCCCTTTTAGCCCCTTCAAGGAAAAAACTCTTCCCCAACGCCCAACCACACAAACTCAGAGAGGACAGTGACATCACTACATCTCCTCCTTGCTCTGTTGGGACTTCCCGACCTACACCCTTCTGTGAGTGCTGGATGTTGGAAATGCAGCTGACTACATGGCCGGTGCAGGAGTAGCACTGTGAGGAAGTTTGGATCTCTCAGCCTTTTAATCTATCATTTAGCAGTCAACATCCCAAGATATTAAGGACGATAGATTTGGAATTTAGATTAGCAGGCAGCTAAGCACATACACACATTAGTTAAACAAATCCCTACGAAACTACAAATTACAAGCTACACGTGAGTTAAAAAGAAGCCAGCCTCACTGTGGATTGGCGTCCTCTGAAATGCCTTCGTAGCCCCTCTGGGCCACTGAAACAGAGTTTTGAACTTGTGTGCACACGTTTGAGATTTTTGTAAAGTTGCCAAATCTTCAGCACAACAATAATTAGCATAAGGCTTGTGTAATTAAACTACGCCGAAAGGAATGAATTTGAATCTTTGGCAAGGTGCTCTCTTCTCTTGAAGAAGAAGAGAGAGGAGAGGAGGAGACAGGGGAGGAGGCAGAGGAGGAAAGTAGGATCAGAGGTTCATATTTTCCTCAGGGCCACTTGCCACAGGTTTTGAAGCTAACCCCGTGTCATTCCATAACTCCCTACAGGGACAGTTTCTTTTCGGGTATTGTTTTTCGGCACTAATTTTCAGAATGGATCGATCAACTCATTTTAAAAATCAACAGCACCCTGTCTGCAATAAATGCTTCCTATTTTTACAACATAAAAGATCCCATCTTATAATTTTTTTTCCTTCCTTGTGATACAATTAAGCTTCCCAGAACGAATAAAAGAACATTTATTCCAGAGGGGAAAAAAAAGTTCAAGACTATCAAACAGGAGGTAGAGTGAATGGGTACCTGGCGGCTTGATCTGGACAAATGAAAACCCTGGCACGTCCCATGTTTGAAAGACCCCAGGTAAGGACTGGGTGAATTAGGGAGAGTATTCTGGAAGCTGGGATTGAGTGCTGGCGTGTTAGCAGCTCCCAAAGCAGCCCTCCCAAACCCAGCCCCTTTCCGTCAGTGATTGTTCAAGCACATTCCGGAACCATGTGTCCCCAAATGAAGAGAGGCCTCGAAATTGTTCAAACACTCTTTCGCCAAAACCTTCGTGGGAGGGCACAGGGAGAGAGGCAGAGACAGAGACAGAGAGAGACAGAGAGAGGGAGAGAGAGGGAGAGAGACAGAGACAGAGAGAGAAAGAGACAGACAGAGAGACAGAGACAGACAGAGAGACAGAGACAGACAGAGAGAGATAGACAGAGAGACAGAGACAGAGACAGACAGACAGAGACAGACAGAGACAGACAGAGAGACAGACAGACAGAGACAGACAGACAGAGAGACAGAGACAGACAGAGACAGACAGAGGCAGAGAGAGAGAGACAGACAGAGAGACAGAGACAGACAGACAGACAGAGAGAGAGAGAGAGAAACTGTTTCTTGCTATGAAGCAATTCTGGTTCTAGAACACTTATTTTTTTTCATAGCAAATTACTGACTTGTTTATTCCATGAAGTTAATTATTCTGCAGATTCAAACTGGATTTTGAGATACAAGCAGCAGACCAAATGGTATTAATTTTGAGTACATTGGCGTAACTAAATTCTGGGGAAGTCATGTTCTTAAGGCCTTTTCATATCAATGGACATAAATGCTTATAGGACATCAATATTCTGCCATTAATAATGGGAATGCCATTAAGCAGGGGCCACAGATACATGTGTGCATTTTGAGGAGGGGGTGTGACGCCATCATAACCAGGTGTAGCCTGACTACACCTTGTACGTTTGATAAGCTGCACTTTATGGTAGGAAAAGTTTGAATGGGTTCGGTGGTCAAGCCTTGCTCCTTTGCGTTTCCATTTATGCTCTAGACCTCGTCTGTGTTGATTCACTGTGTGCACTGAGTTGGGGGCGGGATGGGTTGTGGTACCAGTGGGGGAGGGGAGGTTGCTCAAATCTTTTCTAAATAGAGATGCTCACGGGCTGTGGGTCTGAGACCGGTGGGGAAGTCTTTGGAGATTTGCGGTTGGGTGTGTAAGTTTTGCCGTATAGAAATGATACTGGCTGTGTTTGCAATATTTCCCCTTCTTGTTTTCTCCCAACGACAAGATGGCTTCAGCATGGAAGAGGAAGGAATTAATCAGAGGATCTGAGCTCTTTTTCTGAGTTGACCTTGCAGCCAATTACGGATGTTCCCATTAGCAAACACAATGCAACTCCTCACCCTTAGTTCTCTCTTTTATGGGATTTTGGACAGAATGGGGTCGCTATCCAAATCTGTGCTGCCGTGGCTCCAATTTGGATGTGTTTTGGTACTGCAGAAACCATCAGTTTCCTCCAGAGAAATGGTTATGGGTAAGGTGTCCTAGAAACGAGGACTAGGATAACACAACACAAGATACACTAGTGTCTGTGGAGAGAAAGTAAACATATATTAAGGATTTCACAGATTGTGTACTACACAGATTCGACCAGAACCAGTCCTGGAGAGTGTTAGCATAGAAATATTTTCCTTCATGACCTCCCTTCCTTAGTTATTCATTGAGACAGGGCTTCATTATGTAGTCTAGGCTAGTCATTAACTCTTCTATGTATGTTTTCACTTATATATGTATCTGTGTATGCGCCATGTGTTTGCAAAAGCCTGTGGAGGCCAAAAAAGGCATCAGATCTCTTGGAGATGGAGTCACAGGCAGGTGTGAACCAACCAACATGGATGCTGGGAACCAACTTGGGTCCTTTACAAGAGCAATAAGCACCCTTAACCACTGAGCCAGTGGTCTCTCCAGTGGCGTACAACTATTGATCTTCTTGTCTCAGTCCCCAGAGTGCTAAGATTTCAGATAGATTGAAGACCACTCTTCGTAGATCATCTTCCCAACCCTTCAGACTAATTCTCATCAGGAAATCCTCGTCATTCCAGACATGTTCCTAATGTCTAAAAACAGAAATCTTAAGGGAGAAAAGATTTGGGGTTTGTAGTCATTTGTTTGGTTGGTTTTGTTTGCTCACAGTTTCAGAGGTTTGGTTTGCTCAGTCCATGGTTGCTTTGCTCTGTGTGCTTGGGTAGGATATCATGATTGGCTGAGGGAAGGACAGAAGGGATTCTTTACCTCATGTCAAACTGGAAGCAGAGAGCAAGTGAGAGACGGGGGTCCAAGTATATCCCCTCAAAGATATGGCCCCAGAGATTGTCCTCTAACTAGATCCCACCTCCAAGTTTCCAGAGCCTCCAAAGTAGCTCTACCACTTGGAAAGCAAGCATTCAGCAAGTGAACCTGTGGGGAGACTTCATATTCCAGCCATAATGCTGTAGGGTATCCAGAGAAGACTGCTCCCATGCACTTGGTTTCATCTTTCATCTGGGACATCATGGATTGGCACCTGCAGGTTGACAAGAGGTCATCATCAAGCAGGATTGATGGATGACGGTGGTGGGTTTCTCAAACCTGACTCAAGGGTGGTCCAGAGTAGGGCCTAGTACTGATTCACACAGGCATTAGACAGCCAGCGTTCTGTTGTTTCTCAGAGGAAGGCCTCAAGGGCACGGAGTATTGTGGTTATATTATCTTGACCCAGTGTTAACCTTTTTGGTTTTTTTGTTTTGTGTTAGACCAACAGTAGCTGCCTCAGGTCTTAGATAGGTGGGCCATCCTGTGGCTACAGGTACATCACAAGGCAATTCCATGGCCTCAAAGTTTGGGTTAAACCCCCTTTTGTCTTTTGTTTTATAGACAAACGGGTTTAGTACATCAGGAAGTATGAGGGCAGGAGCTGAAGTCAGAGTTGGGTCTTTAAAGCTTCAAATGTCTTTGTTTAATCTCAGTCGAGATTAGGGGCTTAGGGCCTCTCTTTGTGCTGGTGTATAGAGGACTTGCTAATTCTACAAGCTGCTAATCAGAGACCTCGATATCCTGCTGCTCCTAGGAACTCTTGCGTCTGCCTCTTCATCTTTAGAATTGAGATCTGGGGGATAGCATCAATTCTATTCTGGAGAGGTTCCTTTGGCCTCCCCTCAGCTGGCAGTCAAGATAGGTAGCTTCTGATGCACAAAGTTGGGCTTTCAAGGTCTGTAATTCTTGGAGCAGTTCCTTGGTGGTCCTTTTATACTTTATTTTAGCTTAAGAGGCTACAAGGAACTCATTTACATATTGTAGCATATGGTCTGTGGGAAACCTCTAACAGAAAGGCAGGAGGTCCGCATTTAGTGTCTCATCAAACAGGATTGGAGGTTTATAAAATATTTGAGGCAACTTGGTTCATGCAGATTGCCTACTGTAACCTCTCTCAGAATCTGTCTATTTAAAAGCAAAGACAGGTTGACTGACCTCTGCCAATGGTAGGCTGAAGCCTGCGTCTTTCAGGTCCAAGACACTGTGCACCTGTTACTCCAGAGGAATCAGACTCATGAGATTCAAAGGTCCCGGGTTTCTTCATAGGCAGGAGAAACGTATCCCAGTATGACCAATGGAGCACAAGGATGTCTATCTCTCTCCAAAGCCAGGCAATATGGACTGCAAGTTTCTTTTTGTTTCCTTTTTGTCTTTGGGTATTGTTTAATCTGGATGGAGGTAACTGAACTGGTTAGTCGAAAAATTACAGGAACTTGATGTTGGGCCAATCCTGGGGCACTGGTTTCTGCCCATACCCCGGGAAATCTTTGTTGTCAATCTGAGAGATAGTCTAACTATATCTATTGATTGGAGACAGAACTTTCATCTAGGAGATACTCTTCTGACAGAGGGTAAGAAGCTGGGTATCTGTAAGCATAACCATGTCTCATCATCATCAGAGGTGACAATGGCTTTCAGTTTATACAGAGCGTCTTGTCCCAATCACTTGACAAAGCTTTGAGCTACCTCTGTCAACTGGGATCTACCTAGACCTTTATATTTTCTAACTTTTTAAAGGTTTTTTTCTAATATCTGGAGCCAACTGGGTGACAATGAAAATCTTTTTAGCAACTGCCTTTAATCCTTCTAGACAGGACCTAGCGAACATTGTTTAAAGTCTCCGTGGTCAGTGTCAGGCAGAAGGGAAAACCTGTTCTGTCCAGGCTGCATTGTCTTGCCATGATCCCCTCCCCTGACCTGGGAGTGGTCTTTTTACTTTTTTTTTCAGAGGATGGTGGGATTTGAGTTTCCCAGTTATATAGATCATTGGTTGAGAAGAAGAAATGAATCATGATAGAGGAAGGTGTGGAACTTTCTCTTTTCCTTTGAGCTCAGCCCAGGGGAACTCTTTTTTTTTTACCCTGGGTGCTTAGAGCAGGTTGGGGAGCAGAGAGAGTGCATGCATACCTTGGAGAACTCTTTCTCCAGCCCTGTGTGCATTCCCTTTAGATGGCAGGAAGGCCCAACCCTTCCTCACCTCCACACAGGGACTGGGTCTAACCCTGAGCATGGAGTCAACTGAGCGCTTCACGAGGCAGGGGATTTGGGGATTTTACTATGACCTGACAGAGCCAAAAAGATTCGGATCCCCAATAAGAAAGAGCAGGTCTTAAGCCAGGGTAGGTCTCAGAGAAAGTCGCAGGTCAATACATGGAAACAGAACTAACAGAAATCCATAGAAAGACACACACACAGAGGGGGGAGAGGGGGAGGGGAAGGGGAGGGGAAGGGACAACCAGGGGTGGCTACCACACATCCATACACATGAACAGACTGGGAGAATCTAATGACATCTCACATGGATCCTGGACACTGTGTCACCTGCCACCCCTGCCCAAGGTACCTTAACCAGACTCACCTCCGGGGATGACAGACCAGGCGACTTTCTAATTGATTTCTTTTGAGGTGGAGGTGTCAGACCCACTCAAAGCATTGGGCAGTGATTGATCAAAGGGAGTGGAAGGGATTAGGGGTCACATCCCCTAACTGAGGCTGCGCACCCCCTTGGAGCTCCTTGACCTCAATCTTCCCTACTCTGAGGGACTCTTTGACTCTTAGTGTCTTGAGTTCTGGCCTCTGGAGATCTCAGTAGGCGCTCTAGAAATGTCCTAGGGTATCCACCGAAGAAGACTGTTTAGGCATGGGTTTAAGCCAGTACAAAGTATTTATTAGTTAGCCAGCTACTGCCCTTGGTGTTTGGGATCCCAGTGCAGCACTAAGCCTTCCTCCTCATGGGCTTTTAAGCACAAGAACCATATTCTAGGCTGACATACTTCAGTTAACAAGCACAGTTTGCAGAACTACAGAAGCCAGAAAGCAAGGTTGGTGCATTTAGAGACTGTCCCAGAACTATGTACTTTGATAGAACAGGTCTTTGTTTTCACTTTGACAAGTGGTACTGTCTACATGTTGAATTTTCTGATATGACCTGAATAGTACTTGCATTATGGCGTCAGTTGTGCTAAGTAAGGTGTTGAGACCTACTAAGAGATAAGGCGTCAGTCCATTATTCCAGCTATAAGAAAACAAGTCAGACAATACAGTGTAAGTAAATGTTGGGTAGCCCACAGAAATACCGATTTTAAATTCAAGCTTGTATGTATACAAGTACCTATTGGCCTATGTCACTCCGTTAACATACAAATATTATTTGTCAATTAAAAATACAACTTAGAGGGCTGGCATGGTTGCTCAGTGGTTAAGAGCACTAAGTGTTCTTCCCAAGGTCCTGAGTTCCATTCCCAGCAACCACATGGTGGCTCACAACCAGCTGTAATGGGATCCAATGCCCTCTTCTGGTGTGTCTGAAGACAGTGACGGTGTACATACATGAACTAAATAAATTTTTAAAAATTACAACTTAGGAAAATATACAAGTTTGCTATGCCAATAGAACAATATCTAAAAAGATAGAAGAGTCTCTCAGGAATGACAGGAGAAGGCACATGTTTAATGTCTCTGAAAAACAGGTGTTTGATCTGTCCCATTTATCATTTTATTTGCCTGAATTTGTCTTGCCCCTCACTCCCAGCACTCAGGAGGATAAAGCAGGAGAGTCAGGGTTCGGAGCTAGCCTTGGCTATAGAGAAGAACAATTCTAAAGATACGTAAACATCCCCAAGCCCAACAAATACTTTTCGAATACCTACTATGTTTGGCCATTTTCTTGCTATATGATGTTAGGATTAAAGGGGCCATTATGCTTCAAATGACAAGGTCGGGAATGCTAGAGAGAACTGAGACGTCTGGGCATGGAAAAACCAAGCTGACCAGGTGACGTGAAGGACCAGACTCCAGGAGAAAAGGAACAGAGTCAGTCTTAGTCTTGGCAGCCTCTGACTGGCACCACTAGGCCTCCTTGAAGAACATATACAGGCACTGTTTCCCTTCCAGATTGTTCTAATTCCTCTAACACAACTGACTAAATTGCACGTAAGGATGGGATAACCATGGACCACCCACAGACAAGGGGATAGATATGGGGGGGTAACAAAGGAAAATAACCATTGCACTGTGGGCGCTGTGTCTCCTGGAAGATGCCTTTTGGAGGTTGAATGTCCTTGACATTGCAGTTGGGCTGTTCCCACTGTATCAGAAAGTAGGGCACGTGGACATCTGCTCACACACTCATAACGGCTAGTCTTGGTTGTCAACGTGCCTCCATCGAGTCTAGATCTTTGAGTTAGGAAGACACACCTCGAATCCAGATCTTTTGAGCATGGAAAAGACACACCTTACTCTGAACCTTGAGACAAGAAGACACACTTTTAATGCATATCTAATCTGGGCCACACTTTCTTCTGGAAGACTGTAGAGACATAAAAGGAAGCTTGTGCCTTTTGCCTGCTTGCCCTCGCCTTGCAGATGAGTCCATTCACTGGTATCAGAGCAGCAGTCCTCAACCCAAGGGTTGTGACCCCCTTGGGGGTTGAGTGACCCTTTCATAGGGATCACCCAAGGCCATCAGAGAGCACATATGTTTATATTACAAAACATATGACAGTAGGAAAATCATAGCTATAAGCTAACAATGGAAATCATTTCTGTGGCTGGGCATCACCACAACATAATGAACTATATCGAAGTGTCACAGCATTAGGAGGGTTGAAATCCACTACATTAGAACCTACTTCTTCAGGATTTTAGAGTGCACTAAAGACCAGCTGAGACCTTCAGCCTCATAGACTGAGCAGCTACTGGACTCTCGGACTTTCCATTCACAGCCAGCCTTTGTTGGATTAGCGGGACCACAGCCTGTAAGACATTCTAGTAAAACTTCCTATGTGCGGAGAGACTCATCTTAGAAGTTGCTACTCTAGAGAACCCTGACTAACACACAAAAGGTCTGCATCTTCATTATGGGATTCATGAAGTCATGAATACGGCTTACATTGTGGCTTCTAAACCCCTCTCCTGTTGTGTAGATCACGGCAGAAAATACTCCAAAAGGAAGATCTAGTCCACCATAGTTTGTGACAGAAAAAGAGTCACCTTACCTAATGAGCATGTCACCCTTGTCGTAAGTTCCTTAAAACTTCTTTTAAACCCACAGCACAGACACCAATACACCTCTGTGCCTTGGGACTCCAGTTCTTTAGAGTGCTCTGCTCAGCTTCTCCAACTAAACTGCCCCCTTGCTGGATAAATTCTCACTTAAACACTGTCTCTTGACTGAATTCATACCTGTGACGACTAGAACAGAGAGACCCCATGTCTGCCACAGTATAACAAGGTGAGATATGACTTTAGTTCGTGTTTTTCTACACACCTTTAATCCAGATCTTTTGCGCCAGGAAAATCCAGATCCACAGCACCTTGACCATCTATGGAGCTGTGTGGCTGCCCACACCTTGTCTGCCGAGTTGGAGCTCCAAAGAAGACTGTTTAAATGTCCCTGGACAGCCCGGGTTGGTCCTCTCCTCAGCTCTCATACCTTAAAGGTGTATTTCTTCATAAATACAGTTTTAAAACAACAAAATGTCTGCCGCCTGTAGTTCTACTTTTTGGGGTTTACTTACAAATGAGGTTTAAGAGGATACCTGGTCTCACTCTATATGTGAGCATCCCAAGGAATAGGCACAAGGAGAAACGGGGACGTCAGAGGAAGGATGCCCTGCTGTAGCTACATGCTCCACCAGTCCCTGAAAAGCAAGAACAAGCAATGACCATCTCGCAGCTGAGCAGGGAGCTGCTCAACCCCTTGGAAACCACAATCCTTAACTCTTGACTGAGAAATTCCCTGAAGCTCAGAGTTACTTGTCTATTTCTCTCGATAAGCAGAACACACACCCATCTGTTGATCAGCCTTGGGCAACAACCTTCATCAAATGATAGAGCTTGGTGCTATTTTTTTTGGTGTCTATCCTCCTGTGTTTCTCTTGCTCATCCCGAGGTGTGACAAGGACTAGGGGATTTCATTATTCAGATACATAGACAGGCTTGAAGAATAAAGCTTTACTTTAGGGTCCAGCTTTTCTGGATGATCTCATCCTACTGAGCACCTGGATGAAAACATCGGTTTGAGCCAAGCATTGGTTTTGTAAATAATGCTTTACATTGAAGGAGCTATCATAATTATACATTTAGTTTGCCCTTTTTGCTTATTTTTGTCTTAATTGCTGGTGTTATTACTGGAAGTGAAACTGATAGGCTAACAGAAATTAGATATAGCAATTCCACTTTCTGGTTACAGTTAGATTTCTCTTCTTAAATGCTTGATAGTTAACTTTACCATTTCCGGTTTATTTACTTTTGTCTATGTACGTGTGCCTGCTTCCCTGCATGCCCACCATGTGAGTGCAATACCTATAGAGGCCAGAAGAGAGCACTCGATCCCACAGAACTTGAGTTACATGCAGTTGTGAGCTGCCCAACATGGGCGCTGGGGAACAAACCTGGGCCCTCTGCAGTATTAACAGCCGAGCCATGTCTCCAACCCCTAGTTTTACGTCCAAAAGCAAGGAGAATTCAGAATTCTTTGGGAAATTTTTCTTAGAAAGGTCTTCTTTCTTATTGTAGCTTCTGACCCCTTAGTGTTGTAAGACTATCATAAACAGGCTGGGGATTTAGCTCAGTGGTAGAGCGCTTACCTAGGAAGCGCAAGGCCCTGGGTTCGGTTCCCCAGCTCCAAAAAAAAGAACCAAAAAAAAAAAAAAAAAAGACTATCATAAACAAGGCCTTGAGTCCACGGAACCTTTCCCTGTGCTCTTCTCTGCCTGGGACTTAACTGGATCCTTTTTTTCCTCTTAAGTAAACAACAACAACAACAAAACCAACTCAAGAGGCATAAAAAAGAATGATCAAACTGAGTAAAGGAGTAAGTTTTTTTTAATGTCCATGGGTGTTCTGCCTACATATATGTCTATGTGAGGCTATTCAGCCCCCTGCAACTAGAGTTAAAGACAGGTGTGGGCTGCCATATGTGTACTGGGAATTGAACCCAGGTCCTTTGGAGGAGCAGGCAGTGCTCTTAACCACTGAACCTTCCCTCCGTCCCCCTGGTTATTACTGATATAATGAGTGTGATAGTAACAAAATGAAACATTTAAAACATACATGACCAGCTAAACAGACAGTTGTGACAGGCACTGGCTCCACAGGGAAAGTGCTTGCTATGCAAATCTGTGTTCATGTCCCCAGCATCTACATAAAAAGCAGGGCCTGGGTCCAGCACACAGCTCAGTGGGTAGAGGCACTCGCTGCCTGAGGATGCAAAGTTGATGCTCTGAGTTTGATCTCTGGAACTCAAAAGTGGAAGGAGAGAAATGATTCTACAACTGGCCTCTGACCACCATTACCTGTGCCATGGCACGTGTGCGTAACACACACACACACACACACACACACACACACACACACACGCATGGGGAGTAGGAGAGGGGGAGGGGCAGGGAGAGGGGGAGGCGGAGGGAGGGCGAGGCCTTTAATTCCAGAATGCTAAAAGCTCAGACAGGAAGGTGATGAGCTGGAGGCCGGATAAATTTGAGAAACTTTCTCAAAACAAAACACAAAAAGCACTGGAGAGGGGTGTGGCTCAGTGACAGGGCGTTCACACAAAACAGAAGACATAATATATAATGATGGAAGGGAAATTAGTGGTTAAAGAAGCTTCCTTATCTGACAAAGGATTTAATTTTAAGACTCGTGGTAAGTATGGTGGTGAGGTGTTGAATTTTTTTTTTCTTTAAAATCGAGAACAATCCCCAGGGCCACAAAAATTATTAAAATTCAGGATAATAAAGATGCTCCCTGCAGTCACTTCTGCTTGGGATTCTCCTGAGGGCCCAAGAGGACGTAATGAGGAAGGATAAAAGAGACATAGTGTATAAGGCTCAAAAGGAAAACAAAACATTTGCAGAAGATAGAAATGGGATTATCAAACGCCAAAACGAACCTCCAAACGAATTTCTCAACATACATACAGAAAGTTC